>NW_027185771.1:1801625-1840374 GCF_028583685.1 Petaurus breviceps papuanus
CCATATCTCACACACACACACACACACACACACACACACACACACACACACACACCTGCTTTACTTCAGCTGAACTGCTCTGCCGGGTCAGTATCCTCTCCCTGCTAATAGAGGAAATAACAACAGAATCCTTTTGAGGTCTTCAGGCCAACAGATACCTATTCTAATCTTCTGAAGTGTTTCTTTACCTGATGTCCTCCCCTCCCACCCTTAGTTGTGATACCCTAACAGCATCTCTAAAAAATTTAAAATAAAATAACAGTGGAAACAGGCAGATCAGGAAGATCATGTCAATTTCTGCTTTCCCCATCGTGTCTGCAAAGGAAGAACCATTGAACTGAAGAGCATCCATTCAAACGTGCTCCCAGAGAGGCTTATTGTCCACATGGCTCTGGGCGTCACAAGGTCTACCTCTCCCAGGCAATAAGCAGGGCCTCCCACGGCAAAGTGCTAGACATCTTTCTGGAAACCCTTTGCCCAGAGACTCATTAGTACTGCATTAGTCAGTAAACTCCAAGCCAAACGCCTAGTTCAAGTTGTTCTTTCTTGATGGACTTGAAAAGACCTGTGAATTTATGGCAGGATAATGCGGAGCCCAGCACCTATTTATCAGTTGATCATTTGTACAGAGAGCCCCCCTCAAAGTGTTGGAGGTTACCATTCGACCAGGGGCTGCACTTACGCCACTCAGAGGGCAACAAAGCCAAGTATATGAAAGTTAAAAGCATTAATAAAAGTGTGACTTATAAATTACTTCATCTTTGTCACCCTTTTTGAAATGGGGTGAGAAAGGCCAGAGTAAATTTATTTTTTAAGTGCTTTCCAGGACCTACCAGGGTCAAGCTTGAAATGCTGGAGTCTATAAATCATTCCATGCATATCTGGTAGATACTTCAGCATCATAACATTAACAAATATTGATTGGGCTGATCATTTGTGACTGTTTATAGCCAAAGAGCTATCTCCATGTTGGCCAAAGAAAGAGAACTTTCATTTGGGCCGATCCTGGCATCTTGTAGCAAGAACGGGGGAGGGAAAATAGGACTTGACACGGAGGGGGCTCCAATCGTGTTATTTCAATTTGAATAGGAGTCCATTCTGAAATGATTGGCATCAGCCTAGTTTGATGCTAACTCTGATCCCACCCCAATACTACAGAGATGGATAGGTTTTCAGGGGAAGCTATTTTATACCCAAATAACATACGTGAAGGTCTTTCTCCCCAGCACAATGTTATTATATTTGATCAGCCTCAATTCTCACAGGGCTCCAACCCCCATGTTCTAGCAGGAAAGGTCCTGCAGGGTTTCAAACCTCTGGCAACTATACTAAACTTTATATCAAAGCATTAAATAAACAGACACCCACACTTAGTTCCTATAATTCAGCTGCCGGTTCTAAAGAGATTCATTTGGGGTCCCTGCTGGTGAAATGAAGGACGATTAACAGCAAATACATTCAAGTGAAGGAAGATAACAGTGTGCATTGTGTTAGAAAGTGCTCATAGTTCAGCAGCTTGCCCTCAAATTGTATAAGGGTTTGTTTTCAAAACTTTAATCGCTAACAATTCAGGGGCTTTGCTAACAGGCAGGGATGGGGGACCTACTGAGTATTCCACAGAACTCGGGAAACACCAGGGCACCTTTTAAAAAATCTGCTGATTACAATTAAGACATAATGGACAATGCAGGGGTATATTTTCCATGAAATACACCTAAACAGGTGTACTTACACTCAGGAACTAGTCAGGAAAATGGTTTTTATTTTCTTTCCCATGTTTGACAATCCTATGGAATCTTGAACATGATCTCAACTATGGTATTGGATGGGTGGGCGGGGGGTGAGAAGGGTTGCTTGGTGAACAGAGCAAAATGTATGAATTGGGTTCTAGAGGCTTGAATTATCCTTTATCCAGTGTGTCTTATTTACAAATCACAGCAACAACTGGTTCCATTTCCTTTAGGGAATTGAGTGAAGCAGCTGGTGGCACAGTGCTGGGCCTGGGGTCTGGAAGATCTGAGTTCAAAAATGCCTTAGATACTTACTAGCTGTGTGACCCTGGGCATGTCATTTAGCCTCTGTCTGCCTCGGTTTTACCAACTGTAAAATGAGCTGAAGCAGTTTGCCCTTTCCTGAGGGTTAGAGGAGTCAGGGAGCCATCAGAGCACTGCCTGCTGGGCCCAGAATCACAATCTGGGCATGCACTACTGTTTTTCTTACAGAGGCAGATTAAATAGTGAGACCTATGCCCAGTGTGTGGCCTGCCTGTGATGCCTGTGACAAATCCATAGGCTTAGGAAAAGCATTGGCAGTGTCTGCACCGACTCTGGCCTCACCCTGGAGGACAGAAAAGTTAGACTCCTCTTAGGCTGACTTTCACCCTTGTACTCTTCATATGACTTTTTAAGCCCTCCATATGTGTTCTGGCTCTTGAACATGAACACTCAACCTCAAACCTGCCACCTCCAGACCACATGGACCCAGAGGATCATTGGCAGAC
Organism: Petaurus breviceps papuanus; assembly: GCF_028583685.1. NCBI lineage: Eukaryota > Metazoa > Chordata > Mammalia > Diprotodontia > Petauridae > Petaurus > Petaurus breviceps. The sequence continues at coordinate 1,804,126 of NW_027185771.1, forward strand.
ACTTTGGGGACGGTGTATAGATCTAGGTTTATAACTCAGGGTTTCCTGTTTTGTGTCCTAGAATCTCCCACCCCAAATTCTGTAATCCAATGATAATGATCTCTGCTCTTCCTTGAACAAGACCCTCCATTTCTCATATCCAGGCATTTCCTCTGACTGTCTTCCATGGCTGAAGTTCTCACCCTTCCTCACCTCTGCCTTTAAGTCCCACTAAACAATTCCCCCCCACCCGTTCTACAAGAAGACTTTCCCAATGCCCCTTAATTCTAATGCCTTCTCTGTGTATTAACTCCAATTTGTCCTGCATATAGCTAGTTTATTATACATTGTTGTTTGCAGGTACAGTTGCATAAATATGGAACGTAGTTATCTCCACCCCACCCTACCCCCCATATTAGACTCTGGGCTGGGTGAGAGCAGAGAATACATTTTGCCTCTCTTTACATCCTTAATACTTAATACAGTGTATGTTCAACTGTTTTAATCATGTCTGACTCTTCATGAGCCCATTTGGGATTTTCTTGGCAAAGTCACTGGAGTAGCTTGCCATTTCCTTCTCCAGCTCCTTTTTCGGATGAGGAAACTGAGGCAAGCAGGGTTAAGTCATTTGGTCGGGGTAGGCATTAAAGCATCCATTCATCCCAAGTTCACCAAGTTACAACTTTTATAAAGGGCCCTAAAAGCTAGTTAGTGCCTGAGACCAGATTTGAACTCAGGAAAATGAGCCTGCCTGACTCCAGCCTGGCACTTTATCCACTGAGCCTGCCCCAATACAGTCCATGCTAAACACAAGTTTACTGACTGACTGGTTAACTGCTGTTGGATATCTGATGACAGTTCAAGAAGAATCATTTGTTACCTACATTCCTACTGAGGGAAATGCCAAATTTCAGTCAGAGGTTGGTGAAAATAAAGATGTGTGTTTTTGTCCCCATCCAAGTCCATGCACCCCCTCAAGTCTATCCACAGACCTGTGGATCCCAGGTAAAAAAAACTCTTTTTTTGAGGGTCTTGCTTTTTTGGAGGAAAGAAGGTAGGGCAACTGGGGTTAAGAGACCTGCCCAAGGTCACACAGCTAGTTTTTGTGTGCATGTGTTAAGTGTCTGAGGCCAAATTTGAATTCAGGTCATCCCGACTCCAGGGCTGGTGCTCTATTCACTGCACCACATAGCCGCCCCTAGGTAAAGAACTCCTTGCTCCAACTTCATGCTAGAATTGCTTCTCTAGGCAGAAATCAGTCTTATCCAGGGAAGTGCCCACTCCTCAGAATAATCACTGTTGATAATAATGTACTGGCCAGAGTGCTGAATTTGGAGGCAGGGAGACACCAGTTACTCGTTCTGCCTCAGTTTCCTACTAGCTCTGTGACCCTAAGCAAGTAATTTCATTTTTTTCCGTCTCAGTTTTCTCATCTGTACAATGATAATAATAGTGCTTACCTCACAGGGCTGTTGAGAGGACCAAATGAGGTAACATTAAAAAGCACTTTGCAAACCATAAATCACTATATGTATGTATATTATTTTATTATCATTAATAATAAAACAATACTAGGTTACAACTTACCAAGAGAGCAGGAATTCATTGCTTTTTTTTTTTTATCTTGTACACCTTTGGCAATCTGTTGGCACCCAGGGAACCCTTTCTCAAAACAACATTTTGAAATAAGAAATGCTAAATTTCAGCTAAAGATTAGTGAAAATAAAGAGTTTTTTTCCTAAGTTCACATACCCCCTGAACTCTAGCTGAAGATCCCCATGGGACTGTCCAAGGTTAGATACTAGAATCAACTCTTTGGATTTAATTTTTTCCTCTCTATGGGCTACAAATCTAGTAACCCTTTTCTTTCTGCCATTTGAAATACTCTCTGATTACCAGAGAGCAGGGACAAGAACTAAGTCTGGATCTCATGCTGGAGAGTCATTGTCCTGAATGGAAAGCCTTTCTTCCTACAATAGTTCAGGATGCACTATAGTTGAGGAACATGAAGTCGCTACCAGCTAAGAAATGGGAGATTCGGGATTAAAGCATCCATTCATCCCAAGTTCACCAAGTTATGACTTTTATAAAAGGCCCTAAAACACAATTAATAACACAATTGCATCTAAACTCAGAATTTTCCAGTTGGTGGGTTATTTTTTTCCCCAGGTGTGCTGTCATTGAAAATGTACATTTCACTATTTTTTTAACTGTAGGGGAAATACCAAAGGAAGTTATAATGCTTTACTCTTCAGTGTTGAAATCCAGCTGAGTTCTGCTAACCAAAGATATTGAGGTGCACTTGACTAGAAATGAATGTTATTCTGTCATTTACTCTGAAGGTTTTGCCTGATAGTCTTGGTTGGGTGAAATTTTAAAGCAAATCAAAGCCTTGGGGGGAGTAAAGTCTTAAAAAATGACATGAGGTGTTAGCTACAAAAGTCCACTGGTGTCAGTAGGAATTACAGCTTAAAGACCATTGTAACTCCTGTCCCTAACCCCACTCCCAAAGCCCATTGGTATGACACTCTCTCTTCAGTGGCAGAGATAAATGCCCTGTATACTGATCTACACCAATGAGGAGAGAGTTTCATATCACTGGGCTTTGGGACTGAGGTTATACCATGAAACCCTTAGACCTGAATGATGGAAGACTCATTGGTAGGGCATTGCTGTTTGCAGCATGGAATATGAGACAGAATGAGTGAGTGAGTGAGTGAGTGAATGAATGAATGAATAAAAAGCTTTTTATTAAATACTTATTATTTGGCATGATCCCATGCTGGATCTGAAGTCAGAAAGATCTGGGTTCAAATCCTATCTCAAATATTTAATAAAAATTATATGATCCTGGACAAGTCACTTAATCTTTCTGAGGCTCAGTTTCCTCATTTGTCAAATGGGGGTGATAATAGCACCTGTCTTACAAGGTTGTTGTGAGGTTCAAATGAGATCAAGAAGGTATCACAATATGTAAATAGAAGCTTTTATTGCTAAATAATCTTTTTTTTTTGCTTTTTGGAGGGGGGAGGACAGGGCAATTAAGGTTAAGTGACTTGCCCAAGATCACACGGCTAGTAAGTGTTAAGTATCTGAGGCTGGATTTGAACTCAAGTCCTCCTAACTCCAGGGCCAGTGCTCTATTTTATTCACTGCACCACCTAGCCTCGCCTAGATAATCTTTTCTTTGTCTGTTAGCACCTCCTTCTTTTGGCATACAGGATTTCTCAGACATTTAAATAGCTAGAGATAGCCCTCATTTGCTAAGAGAATCCTGGGGAAGAACATGGTATAGCCTAGATATTTGGTTGTGGCACCTCAAAGTTCACATGGGCCAGATCTGGCAGGGGAAAAATTTTTTATATTGCTTTACAGAATACATGTGTATCCATAAAGTTAATCATAAAATAGATTTTAATTTTTCTTATTTACTTCCATTATGACATTAGAAATGCATTAGAGGGGCGGCCAGGTGGCTCAGCGAGTAAGAGCACCAGTCCCAGTGTCAGGATGACATGGGGATCGAATCCGGGCTCAGATACTTAGCACCACATGCAGAAATAACTGGCCATGTAACCTTGAGCAAGTTACTTAACCCCAATTGCTTTAACAAAAAAAAGAAATGAATTAGAAAATCTCCAGCCTAGCATGACATCAGAAGAAAGCATGCTGGGAAAATTCCATTCAAGCCTTTCATTTTCTTTTTGTTAAAAAATCATTGTATGGCTCTTCCTGCTTCATAAGAAAGCAGTTTGGTATCTTCAGGGGGCAAAAAATGTTCAAAGGTCTTGATATTAGGAGAGCTTAAGTCTTAGTTTCCTCTTCAGAAAGTAATTTTACCCCTCTGATCATCAGTTTCCTCATCAGTAAAATGGGGGTAATAAAACAACTATAACCATAGAATCTTGACATGAAAAGTGATAGCAGATCCTATCTCTATAATGAATATATTTTAAGAGAGATGCTGAAAGAAAATAATAAAAATAACTAGTTATTAGATAGTGCTTTAAGGTTTACAAAGGGCCTTACATATGTTATTTTTTATCCTCAAAACAACCTTGGGAAGTATGGACTACTATGATCCCCATTTTACAGAGGAGGAAAGTGAGGCAGGCAGCAGTTAAGTGACCATGTGAGGTTAGATTTGGACTCTGGTCTTTCTGACTTCAGAACCAACACTGTATGCACGAGGATGTAATGAGTATTATCCCCCTCAAAGTCCAACCTGTGCCACGGAAGTGGGAAAGGGCAGAAGGAGTGCATGGGAGAGCAATAGCAAAGGACCATAGGAGGATACCATCCGGGGTGATGTGCAGTGAGGACTTCGTGTGCCCTGAGAACATCAGAGGGGCTTTGAAGACCAAGCAAGAACTCTGAAGCACTGAGATTGCTTGGCTATGGTGATACCACTCATTGGCTTACCATCCCAATTCAATGAGAACCAATTTCTCATAAGAATCACAGAAATATGTGGTAGGGAAGGCAAAAGGAGCAAGGGTGTATTAAACGTTGACTATGTGTCAAGCACCTTGCTAAGTGTTTGATAAATAGTATCTTATTTGATCAAAAACATCATGATTATCAGTTTTCCATGAAGGTTATGGGCTTATTTGTGTTCAAGTTCCAGGAGAAAGCAAAGTTCATTGGAATAAGTAAAAAATGCCAGTATCTCACCCACTTGAAATACTTTGGTGAGCTAAGGCGAGCAAAATACAAGCACATATAAAATGGGCTGAAGATGTAAACACTTTCATTATGTATCAACATGATATAATAACAAAAATGGAAACATTTCACAAGCTAAAGACAAGGGCATCCTCCTATGTACTGGGTTTGGGTTTTTGTTTTTTACAATGCTTACACATAATAATAAAATTCTAAATAGTGGATCAAAGAACATATCATGGAAACAATTGGTAATTTTGTGAAAGACAAAACAATGATGGGGGCAGCATATCAAAATTATGTGCCTATTCTTCAGAAGAAAAACTACCCCCCAAAATGCATTAATTAAACAGGAAGAAGAGGATAAATGAATTGAATATGTATTTTAAAATAATAGAAACCCAAGAAATTTTAAAAACTTAAAATAACATAAAAAAGAAAATTTTGAAAATTAGAGAAGACATAAAAAAATTATCCAATTATAGGAAAAATACTGTAGAACTAATAAAAACTGAAAGCTGGTTATTTGAAAAAGATTAACAAAATGAAAATTCTTTAGTCAACTGGATTAAAAAGAAGTAGACTTAAAATAAAATTAACAAAATTTAAAATGAACAAAGTGGAATCAAAACAAACAGAAGAAATAAAAAGACTTATTGAAACTTAGTATATAGTTATATGCCCCTGAAAAATCAAAAACACAAAAGAAATAAATGATTACTTTCAAAAAATTAAATATCCAAACTAATAGAACACTAAAAAAATCTTTAAAAATTCAATCTCAGGGACAGCGAATAGAACACCAGACCTGGAGTCAAGAAGACCTGAGTTCAAATCCTGCCTCAGACACTTAACACTTACTTGTCGTGTGACCTTGGGCAAGTCACTTAACCCCAATTGTCCTGCCTTCCCCCTCCAAAAAAGCAAAATAAAGTAAAAATTCAGTCTCAGAAAAGAAATTAGAACTATCTGTGTAAAGGAACTAAAAGAAAAAAAAAAACACCTGGTCCTAATGGATTTCAAGGAGAATTCTATCAAACTTTTTTTTTTTGCCTTTTGGAGGCCAGTTGGGGTTAAGTAACTTGCCCAAGGTTACACGGCTAGTTTGGGGGGGGGGCGGGGGCGGGAGGGGTGTTAAGTGTCTGAGGCTGGAACCGAACTCTGGTCCTCTTGACTCTGGGGCTGGCGCTTTATTCACTGCACCACCTAGCCGCCCCTCAAACTTTTAAAGAGCCATTAATATCCATACTATTAAAAAAAATTGTCAAAAACTGAAAAAGAAAGCATTCTACCAAATTCATGAGACAAGTGTGATTCTAAAACCCGAATCATGAAAGGATAAAGAAAAAAAATAAAATTATATACCAAATTCATTAATGATTATGCATTAAAATATTTTAAAATAAACTTACAACAACAAAAAAATCCCCCCCCAATAAATCATTATGCACAAGTTAGATTTATTCCAGGAAGGTAAAGATGGTTCATCATTAATAGAACAGCAAACATAATCATATTAGAAATGGAAACATTCTAATTATCTCAAAAATATTTTAAAAGGGGGGTGAGCTTTGACAAAGCACAACATTCTGTGACAAAAAAACTTCTAAAAAGTATAGACATAGAGGGATATGTTTTATTATGATAAAAAAAGTTACCTATAACTTAAAGCAGGCATTATATGCAAAGGGGAAATACTAGAGGTTTTCCCAATAAATACAAAAAGTAAAGAAAGTGATTATTATATAATATAATTATTATTTATACATGCATATAATTGTACATACATGTTGTACATGTATATATGTACATATATAATATATAATCCCTCTTTCTGATTATTATATGATTCTAGAAATGCTAGCAATATCAATGACAAAAGAAAGAATTAAAGGCATAAAGATAGGCAAAGAGGAGACAAAATATCCCCATTTGCTGATGACATCATGCAGGAGATAGAGTGCTGAGTGGGCCAGGGGTCAAGAAGGGCCTGAGTTCAAAGACACTTATTAGTTGTGTAACTGGGGAAATGACTTAACCGCTGTCTGCCTCAGTTTCCCCAACTGTAAAGTGGAGACATAACAATAACAACTCCCTCTCAGAAATGTGATGATTGAAGGAGGTGGTATTTGTAGAACATTTAGCACAATGGTTTGGCACATAGTAGGCACTATATAAATGCATATTCTCTTCCCTTTCCCTTCTACCTTATAAACAGAGTATGTTAATGCTGTAATGAATGGCCAAACAGTTACCTCAAGGGAAGTGACAAACTCTAATTTCTTTGCAAACCTGACAAGTCCTGGTGTCAGATAAGACCAGTAAGTATTTGCTTAAACTCTTCATTGTGGCACATGGATTACTCTGGAAGCACTTACCTAGCTCCCTCTCAAATGCACAATCTATTGCCATCTTTATTAACAAAAGGTTTAACTATCAGAAAAAGTGGAGCCCTTGGATTAGCGGCTAATTGTGGGTTTATATACTTTGTAGAAAGCATCTGCAGATTGTATCTCACATATACCAAAAACAAACAAAGATGAAAAAAAAACTCTAAACGCTTAAAAGAAAATGATGTATTTGGTGAGGGGCACAAAGGGTATACCAAAAAGCAGCAAGGGCATAAAGAATAAATTATTATTAATGCATTAAATACCTGTAATGCGAATGTAAATTTTAAAGATCTTCCCTGCCCCTAGGCTAAAGTGCACCAGAAGCCTGGGGAGGGAGGCTTGTTTTTCAGTAGATACTTTTTGATTGGCCAGTGGGTCAATAAGGTTGTTACATTCTCTGAGCCAGGAGAAGGCTATATAAGCCCTGATGTGTAGCTTTGTTTTGGGACTCACTTTGAGAAGTGTTCTGTGATTTGATCTGAATTCTGGGAAGCCGTTGTTGAGAGTCCCCCGGCTTTGAAAAACCCAGAATGTGGAAACCCAGATGTTGACTGGGTATGGATGTAATGGTTGGACAGTTTGGAAATCTGTCTACTTGATGTTTCTGTCTTGATAATTATGCCTGTATACTTTGAGGTTCAGGGTGCTGACCTTTTCTCCTGAACAAGGTAAACGATATATGTCTGACTGATTAAAGTAAGCTTGTTAACCCATTTTGAGTTGCTTTCCTTTAACAAAGCAGATCCAAGAACCTGTGGTAGCTGCAAACCCTGAGGACGCTTGGGGTGCTTGCTGCAACAATACCGAACAAGCTACTCAAAAGATTAACATCTGCATTACTCTTATTAAAGATGACAATGCCTTGAACACAGCCCTGAACTCATGGCTTGTTCACATCCTGCAAATAGACCTAAGTATATTGAGAATACTAGATTATGAAATATGAAAAAATGTTCTCTGCTTAATATACAACGCTACCAACATAAGGGTGAATGAACAGCTAGTGAATGAATGAAAAAGACACTTTTATTAAGTGTTGGGTTTTATTGGGGGGGAGGGAATAAATGAAAACAGCTAGATGGTACAGCAGCTAGAATACTGGGAAGGGAATCAAGAAGACTCATCATCCTGAATTCAAATCTAGCCTCAGACACTTACTGGTTATGTGACCCTGGGCAAATCACTTAACTCTGCCTCAGTTTCCTCCTCTGTAAAATGAGCCAGAAAAGGAAATGGAAGACCACTCTAGTAGCTTTGCCAAGAAAACCCCAAAAGAGGATATGACTGAAAACAACTGACCAACAGCAGCAAATGTGGCAGGCACTGAAATAAGCAATACGGATACAAATACAAGAAAGCAAGACGGCATCTGCTCTCAAGTAACTTATGTTTCAATGGGGAAAGACAATACAAATCAGAGTTCTTGAGTAATCGTTCTATTTAGGAAAAAGGAAAATGAAGCGTAATAGTTAAAACCACTTCCTTAAAATATGGATTATATACCATTTTATACTAATTACTCTTAGAAATCATTATTGATATTTCCCAGCTAGTTGCAGACATGCTGATACCACTCTTTTCCTCCTCTTCCTTCTAGAACCTGGACTCTCAGTTTTCATTTTATCTAATCAAGAACCAGCCCATCACGCCATTTCCCAATCATTTCCAAGCAATGGCCCCACCTACTATCTTCAACTCTACTCTTCCTCCCGACTTAAAAAAAAATAGACTAATATGAAAATATGCTCAATAAGAATGGAGATGTAGAGCCTATATTGGATTGCATGCCATCTTGAGGAGAAGGAAGGGGAGCAAGGCAGAGAAAATTTAAAACTTATGGAAGTGAATGTTAAAAAACTAAAAATAAATATTTTTTTAAAAATAGCACCTATTAAATACCTAACAAGACACAACCTAGAAGAACGACTAGAATTATATATCAGAAACTCACTATTTATTCTAAATTAACAGATGATAAATTACCATAACACACAGACCTCAAAATGTCCTTGAGCCTTCAACAAATAAATTGTTCTACAACAGAAATTCATTACAGACAAAAATAGTTGGACATAATTGCCCAGAAATAACACTGATTCATTTTTAAAATTGAGTAATATTTTTAATAGATATGAATATAAAAGGCTCATATTTTCCAAGCTACGTGAAAAGAAAAGCTCTCAAAATATAGAAAATGAAATCAAAACCATATAGCGATAATGGATCAAGAGTATCTCCATCACCCCGTGTCCTTCACCAGAGTTACCCTAAAGATGCTTTGACTGAGTTTAGGAATGATAAGCTGACATCCCAACACTTTCAGTTACAAAGAAACCAAAACACAATGTTCATGGTATCCACCTGTGCCTTAGTCCATAGAATGTTTATCGTAAAAAAAAGAAAAGAGGAGGACAGAGAAAGGTTCCAGGACCATCTCTATGTTAACTTCATGCAAAAGGAAGAATGGGACGGATAACAATAATAATAAAATCTTTTGAATGCTGTGAAGTAATATATATATATTAACTCTTATAATTGTCAATCTCCAATGACTGTCTTCGCACCTACTCCCCATGCCACCAGGGAGTATTCTCCAGGCAGCTTGATGGTATATTGGATAGAGAGCTGAGAATCAGGAAGGCCTGAGTACAAACCTGGACCTCAGATACTTAATAGTCATGTGACCCTGGAAAAGTCATTTAATTTCCGTCTGCCTCACTAGCTTTATCTGTAAAATGGGGGTAAACAATAGCACCTGCCTCTCAGGATTGGTGTAAAATAAAGATGAGGATAAAATGAGATATTTGTAAAGCTCTTTGCAAACCTCAAAGCACTACAGAAATTGCTGGGTATTATTTTTGTTGTTATTCTTTTTATTATTATTTACAATAATGATAATAGTATCCCAGGGCTAGGAGTCCCTGACTTTCCTCTCAAAGTTCCTGATAACTTTGAGGGCAGCTAGGTGGCACCATAGTGAACAGAGCACTGGGCCTGGAGTCAGGAAGACTCATCTTCCTGAGTTCAAATCTAGCCTCAGATGCTTACTGGCTGTGTGATCCTGGGCACTTCACCTTGTTTGCCTCAGTTTCTTCATCTGTAAAATATGCTGGGGAAGGAAATGGCAATTCATTAGATCAAAGATTCAGGGTTTTGAAGGTCCTTTAAAGGAGATCTATACCCATTCTCTCATTTTGCAGATGAGAAGTTGAAAGCTAGAATGATTAAGACACTGACTCAAAATTCCACAGATAGTAAGTAGCAGGGTATGGATTTGAACTCAATTTTTTTTTCAGGAGGAAAGGCAGGGAAGTTGGGGTTAAGTGACTTGCCCAAGGTCACACGGCCAGTAAGTTTTAAGTGTCTGAGGCCAGATTTGAACTCAGGTCCTCCTGACTCCAGGGCCAGTGCTCTATTCACTGCACCACCTAGCCACCCCTGAACTCAGTTTCTTTAGCTCTAAACCCAGAACTCTTTCTGTTATTTCTCATTCTCTTTTAGTGTATGTTTTGATAACATTTAAGAGATTAGACTAAAATGCAATGGTCTTTCAAATTTCCAAACATCGAGCGCTTTGGTGTCTGTTAAATGAATTAGTAATCTAATTTTATCCATGCTGAGTGTACAATTTTGTATATCAAATTTACAGAAAGTACACTGCAAAAAATTACAAGGCATCATACTCAAAAAGTCATGTGAATGGCAAATTTAAGTCTCAGGGCACCAAAGTTATTGATTCTGGACATGTAACAATTTAGCCCACCAATGCTAATTGCTGTCATACATTGCATCTCCACAAGCTAGAGAAAAAGGGCCTGGAGATTTTTAAAGATCAGTAACATCTTATAGACTGAGAGATAATCCTTATATATAGTAATAAATATTTATATCATATACATTTATATGACTCATTTAAATTATTGTAACAGAGGATATATATGTATATTTGTACACACAATTAAAAGCTTACTCTGACGGATGTAAATGGACAGTGAAGAAAGAGTCCATGCACTTCCCCATCCAGTCATTTCAATCAGTCAGTTAGCTTTTATTAAGCACTCATTCTGTACCAGTAAGCTAAAAGATACAGTAGATAGACCTGGAGTCAGGAAAACCTGAGTTCAAATCTGGCTTCAGACACTTACTAGCTGTGTGACCCTGGGCAAGTCACTAAACCATGTTTGCCTCTGTTCCTTATCTGTAAAATGAGCTGGAGAAGGAAATAACAAACCACTCCAGTGTCTTTGCCAAAAAAAACAAAAACAAAACCTCAAATGGGGTCACAAAGTCAGACATGACTGAAATGATCCTCCAACCATGTACCAGGCACTATGGGGAAACCAGGGACTATAAAAATAGTTCCTGACCCCAGGAAGCTGACATCCTAATGGGAGACATAGCATCAAATAATTAAACACAAACAAGATACATATAGAGTAGATGGGAAGTGACCTTAAAGACAAAGGCAGTAGCAAAGAAGCCGATATTTGGGCTAAATCTTAAATGAAGTCACTTATTCAGAGAGGAAGAGGTGAAGGTGGAGAATCCCATATGGAATAATATGAATGCCTTCAAAATAACCCTAATTCAATTTATAAGATAATTTAAAGTTTTCAAACATCTTTTGCATATATTATTTGTCCCATTTTATGACTGGAGAAACTAAGGCTCAAAGAGGCTGTGACTTCTCCATGATCCTGTTGCTAATGAGAGTCTGTGGTAGGATCTGAATTTAAGTTTTCCCACCTCGGTGTCCAGAACACCATGCAGAACTACAGAATCTCAGAGCTGGAAAAAACACTCAGCATCCCATCTTTTCTAACCTGTGCCTGAACCAGAAGCTCTTCTTCATGCCCACAATGATACATCACCTCCCAAAAACGCGACAAGGAAAGGCGATCAGATCCCCACAAAGCTGGCTCAAGTGAAACATCTAATCCCTGTTGTTAGAACTCATCTGATATTGACTTATGGCCTTGTGTTAATTGGACCTCGGCTGTGGACACTCAAGGGATTTGAAAAGGATTTTTCTGTTGCAAAATTACCCTCCTAGAAATGGTCATCCCAAGTCAATCTGACACTGCCATCCCTGTGTGGGGGGTTGTATTCCCAGGGAGAAGTAGCTGCCTTTCAGCAAGGAAGTAGGTGATCCCTCAGGCGCTGGTACAGAAGCCAAACCTAGCTGGTAAGGGGTTGGAGATCCATCAGGATGAGAGTTGCCATATAAATTAGAGCTATCATTATTACAGCATAAGAAACAGATGTGTATGGGCAATGTGACAGCTGGAAGAGCTAGGTTTTGAGAAAATGTGTCAGTACGGCACTCCAAGATTTATCTACACAACCCTTATTAGCATTAATGGGAATTGTAATGCTAACACTGTACGCAGATTATTCAGCCCCTTGAAAATTCATTCCTTGACTTTCCTTCAAATAGACAGTTAATCTGATACCTAATTATAAATTAATTGGCAATCCCACAACCCTAACTTGTAAAACTACCCCACCAAAAATTATTACACATTCAACTCAATTCTTCCTTTCACTCATGGAGGGGGGTGGGGAACAGAGGGAGGAGGAGGAGGAAGGGATGAGCCAGACAGAAGAGGAGTGGTGATTATGAGCATCCCAGGGCAAGGAAAGGGAAAGAGACACTTCAATCCTCCCATCTAAGCAAGGATGCCCTTGGATTGGTCGCTGTTCCCTTTATCTTTGCAGCCCCCTTGAAGGGAGCACAGCAGACTTCTGAGCTGGTGAAGTTTCCTGACAAGACCACTGAAATCCCGGCAGCCCCTCCTCTCCCTATACCCAGTTGCACACCCACGGATGTCACACAGAGACCCCAAGGCTTTCCATAGAAGATAATGCCCTCCTCCCTATCATAAGAGCTTTATGTATCCCATTTCAGCCCTCCAGGACCAGGGACAGAAGATGCCTGAATTGAGAATAAATGAAACCACTTAATTCAAGGACAGAGACATAACTAAGAGTTTTGGGATCCAGGATAGCCATCACAAACCATGCCCAGAGTAACTGACAAAGAAGAGGGGTGGAGAGAGTGGGGTGGTGGTAGTATATGGTTCACTCCTTCATGGGTAGACATAGAGATGCCAGGACTCCAGTGTAAGGCTTCTTCTGAAGAAATCACTATTGAGAAAGCCCTGGGGTAGGGGAATGGAGTAAGACACAGAAGGAGCTCATGCCAGTCCATCATTTTCCCCTAACCTGACAGCTTCTCTCTCTCTCTCTCTCTCTCTCTCTCTCTCTCTCTCTCTCTCTCTCTCTCTCTCTCTCTCTCTCTCTCTCTCTCTCTCTCTCTCTCTCTCTCTCTCTCTCACTACTCTTGCTATCAGAGAGGCAGTGTGAAATAAATATATAAAGACCTCACCTAGCAGCCAGGAAAATCTGTGTCTTGCGTCCTGTTTCTAACATAATACTGGCTATGTGACCCTGCGTGAGTCACAACTTCTCACTATTCTAGGTTATTCTCTAAGGTTAGATGTTACCAAGAAAGGGACTTTCCTCACCTGAGAGTTTTCTATGCCGAGGACATCACAGATCAAGTTCCTATCTCTGATCTTTTCTTTTTCCTATCTAGGAGATATTCTTTGTTGTTGCTGCAATGCTGAAGGACCCATTTCAAGTTGTTAGCTCCCTCTAAATCTGGGGACCTGGGGACAAAGACCCAGTTTTGCTACCCTAGTTACATCACTGTCAAAACATATACAGTATCTAAATACCAAAATGTACTCCACCAAAAAAAATCCTGCTGTTATCTCATCGGTCAGAAGTGATCCCGGATTTTCAAAGGCCATGCTAACAGACGTTTTGTTCTAGAAGGACCATCCAAGCTGGAACTGACCATAAAAGCAAAGTTTTAAAGATAGAAGGGACCACAAAGTCATCAAAACTAACCTTATCATTATATATATATATGTGTGTGTGTGTGTGTGTGTGTGTGTGTGTGTGTGTGTGTGTGTGTGTGTGTATTATTAAGCAATTGGAGATACTGAGGCTCAGAGGGAATAAGTGGGCTATCCATGGTCACATTGCTTATGAGTGTCTGAGGTGACATTTGAACTTGGGTCCTCCTGCCTCCACATCAAAAATACTCCCATTTGACAATTGAAGAGTCTCAGAGAGATTGTGACGTGGCCAAGGTCTGTGCAGGAAGTAAGTGGCTGATCCGGAAATGTAAGGCACCTAGACCCTCTGACAAATCTGGTGATTTTTTTCCCCACTCCACTCTACTACCTCTGGGGCTTTGAGGACAGGTCTAGGAACCCATCCTAATGACAACCTGTGCAGTGTGTTTCTATTATCTGAGGACCAGCCTGAGCAAGTTCAGGAAGGCTCATTATCAGGAGTTGGGTTGCCAGGTGATGCATTTTTTTTCTGGCCATGATAATCAACAGTTCTCTATAATAAAGCATAGGAGGGTTGATGGCTCAGTGAATCACGAATCAGGAAGATATCAATTCCAATTCTGTCTCAGATATTTATTACCCGTGTATCCCTGGGGAAGTCACTTAACATCTCAGGCTCAGTTTCTTTATCTGTCAAATGGGGATGATGATAGCACCTACTTTGATGAGTCATTTGGGGATCAAATGAGATAATGAGAGAATGCTTTGCAAAACACAAACTGCGACAATAATGTAGGTATTATTATTGTTATAGTTATTATATCGCAGATCCGTGCCCTTTTGGAGCCTAGAAGTATAAGTAAATGTACTATATTTTATTCTTTTTTTAAAAATTGACTTTATTAAATTTTTTCAACAAGTATTTATTTTCTATTTCCATTCTCCCTGTACACATTGGAATCAAAAAGGAAACAAACCTTTGTAAGGAATATGACAGACTAATAAAAAATGTCCATATTGGCCATGCCCAAAAATGTTATGTTTCCCTGTGTGTCTATATATCATCACCTCTCTGTCAGGAGATGGGTAGCAATGCTTGCTTACCAGCCTTCTGGATTCATGCTTACTCATCTCATTGATGAGAGCTCTTTTGACGCTGTTTGATTTTCTACAAGGTGGTTGTTACATTATACAAATGGTTCTCCTGGCTCTGCTCACTTCACTCTATATCAGGTCATGAGTCTTTCTAGGTTTCTCTGAAACCATCCCCTTCATCATGTGCCATGATTTCTTCTTATTTTCCACAAATGACAAGCACCCCATTTGTTTCCTGCTATTCACCTTGACAAAAAGAGCTGCTATATTTTATTTTATATTTTTATAAGATTTTATAAGATTAATGCCTCCCTCCTACATTTTCTGGTTTTCTTCTTTGCACTTTCTTTCTTGTATAATAGTTTATTTGCATAAGTTATAATAATTATTATTAATTTTTAAATATTAGTAGGACATGCAACTTAATTATCATGTAAATGTCATAATTCATATAGTAATTATTATATTTGAGGAGGTACAGATAAGTAGGACAGTTCTGAAAGTAGCATGTTGAATTTATTACATACTTTTTAAAGAAAAAACAAGTCACATATATAGAGATATGGAGTTGTATATGCTACCATCTTTTTCTGTTCTACTGTATATAAATAAATACACTTTTTTTGCTGTTCAAGTTAAGAATAATAAAATTAAATGGCTTTATCCTTTAAAAAGAAAAACTGCTCAGTGTAAAGTTCTGTGTTGGGTACTAATGTTGATACAAAGCCCCTTTCCTTCAGAGCCCTTACAATCTAATTGGAAGATATGACAATAAACAGATTAATTCTGATAGAAAGCAATAAGTATTAATGAAGGTGAGCAAAGTGCAACACGTCTTATTTTATCACTATTCTCCCCCCCCCCCCGCCATCCCAGGGCCTAACATAGAGCTTTATGAAACTTAAGTACTTGATAATAGTTCGTTGAATTTTAATTATATTTGAAAATGCTTTTTATACCTTGTTACACTTCAGTGCATTGCAAGGTCATTTATTCTTTGTTGGTTACCTCAATTGTACACACACACATACACACACACAATTATTACAGGCAAGATGTTGACAAATCCACAAATTCTTTCAAAACTTTTACTATTTTTCTCATGCACTCTCCCCATCAAAGCATTCGATGAGAGGTGTCAGAGATGCACGTTAAATGGATTTGGGGAAGGTTTTGAAGTTCAGGAGGCTAGCCAAATTTAATATTTTATGACCTAAATGAAAGGTTCATATGGCCTTCCATTTCACAAAGGTAATGAATGGAGTAGGCCTTGCTTTGGCCCAACAAGCCTTTTAAAAGTTCTTATCTAAGCAGGTTTGGCTCATCTCCACAATTCAATTCAGCAATAAAATATGCATCCTATGTCACTGGTCTAGGCCCCAAAGAAGCCTACCTACCTCACAGGTGCTGCCTTCAAGGTGCCTGCAGACTCAGAGAGATAACAAAGCAAAGAATCATTGTGCTTGGGAGTGAAAGGCAAGTCAGAGATCACCTCCTAGGCCAATCCCTTTATCTTATAAAGGAGGAAACTAAAAGGTCCAGATCACAAGACGGTAGGACTGTAGACCTAAAGCTTGAAGCAATCTCAAAGATACCTAGTCCAAGAATCCTTCATTCCACAGCTGAGAAAACAGGGGAGTAACTCGTTCATGGAATGAGATCTGGAAGGAAATAAATTCATAATGGGCTGGCAAGAACCCCAGCTATTTTAGAGAAGAATAAAGGATTTGGTTACGTTTAGTCTTGGGTAAAGAACAAAAACTCTCTGGGGTAGCTAGGTGGTGCAGTGAATAGAGCACCAGATCTGGAGTCAGGAGGACCTGAGTTCAAATCCAGCCTCAGACATGTAGCACTTACTAGCCATGCGACCTTGGGCAAGTCAGTTAACCACAATTGCCCTTTCTTCCCCCCTCCAAAAAGAAAAAAGAAAGGAACAAAAACTTTTAAATCTATCTAGAATGTAAATCAAGGTCACAAATACTCAGATAATCCAGTCTTCTTCTCAGTGGGCTGATCAAATACCCAAAGTTGAACGATTTTGAAGTGGGTAAAGAAACTCAGGATGATTGAGTTTGAGCAAGAAGGAAGCCTAAAGGTCATCTAATCCAACCCCCTAATTCTACAAATGAGGAAACAGATACTTGTACAAGGTCACACAGGGACCAAGCATCAAAGCTGGTAATAGAAACAAACCTTGTACATCAGTTGTATCAATCTAAAATAGAAGCAGGGGACACTAAACCATACAGAAGGCGAAGGTGGGAATCATTGACTTGGAAAACCACATTATCTATCTTCTACTATGTCTTTATTTCTTTTATTAAATATTTCCCAATTGCATTTCAGTCTGATTCAGGAAGCCCTCAGTGATCTCCACTGAGAGTCTGACACCTCTGTTCCACGATAAAAGTTTAGCACCTCTATATTCCACTATAAAAGTAGTAGTAGTAGTGATAATGGTATTAGTAGTAGTTGGGGGTGGTAGTCGTAGCAGAAATAGTGGTAGTAGAGATAGCAGGGGTGGTAGTAATAGCAGTAGAAGTGGTGGTCGTATTAGTGGTGATGGTAATAGTAATAACAGTGGTGGTGATAGTAATAGTAGTAGTAGTAGCTATGTGGCACAATGGATAAAATCTACACCTAGCTTCAAGAAAATGTGAGTTCAAACCCAGCTTCAGACACTTTCTGTGACTGGGCAAGTCCCTTAACCACTTTTTACCTCAGTTTCCTCAACTGTAAAATGCAGATAATAAAAACATCTCTCTCCCAGGGTCATTGTGAGGATGGGATTTTTGCAAAGCCCCCTTAATAAATGCCTGTTTCCTTCCTTTCCATATCACCCTGTTTTCTTGAGCATTAACAAAGAGAACAGGAAGAGGAATTACAAATCACAAAATGAATGTGACTGAGGAAAGAAACATCCCCCAAAGAATTCTAGTGCTCAGATATCGTTGGATAATGGTTCTTTTCAATTTTCAATTATCGTTGGATAATGCTAGGCAGAGAAAGATTAAGTCAGTCTAAAACTGTATGCAAATTAGCATTAAACATGGGAAACCCCAGAATCTATGATAGGATGGAGAAATCCTCTTTGAAAACAGAAGGAAATGAATCCAGAAGGAAGATTTCTTTCGAGCCCAGCTTTTCTCACCTGAAATCTGTCATTTTAATCAGTCTGCTAATTAAAGTTAGCAAGAGCCTACTATATCAGGCACTGTGCTAAATTCTGGGACTTTTGTAACCCTAGACAAAAACATAGGCCTTGCCCTCAAGAAGCAGACAGTCTAAT
The DNA here is from genome assembly GCF_028583685.1 of Petaurus breviceps papuanus. Classification (NCBI taxonomy): domain Eukaryota; kingdom Metazoa; phylum Chordata; class Mammalia; order Diprotodontia; family Petauridae; genus Petaurus; species Petaurus breviceps. The sequence continues at coordinate 1,822,413 of NW_027185771.1, forward strand.
AAGGGGGAAAAATGTAAATAGCTAGGTTTATGTAGCTAGATGGAGCAGTGGATACAGCACTGGCTCTGGAGTCAGGAAGACTCATCTTTCTGAGTTCAAATTCAGCCTACTAGCTCTGTGACCCTGGGCAAGTCACTAAAACTTGTTTGCCTCAGTTTCCTCATCTGTAAAATGAGCTGGAGAATGAAAAGGCAAACCACTCCAGTATCTTTGCCAAGAAAACTCCAAATGGGGTCACAAAGAGTTGGACACCACTGAAAAAAATACATAAGAAGTATACAGAGCAGAAAGGAGGTGACCTCAGTGAGGAAGTAGATGCAGAGAGAGACTTGGAAAGGCTGCCTACAGAAGGTAGGATCTGATCCGAAATTTCACCTGCAGGGTCAGAACAAGACTGTGAGCAATAACCCACAAATAATTCAACAATAAAACCTCAGGGGGGTAGGGGTCAAGCGCAGTGTTTAATATAGAATAGGAGCTTCATAAATGCATGTTGAATGATCTGCTGAATTACAGACATGCTTCCCAAGATGTGCTCAAGAAAAAAGATTTAAGGGAAGGTAGAAACTGAAGAAGCAATTGCAGAGATCACGGTCCATTAAAGAAAAGGGAAACAAAAATCTAAACAGCTAAGACAGATGAAGAAATCTGGAGGAATCTTTGCTCATCATCTCTAAGTAACCCAAAGTAACTGCAAGGAAAAGATGTTTTGGCAAGATTTTTTATGGGAAAAGAAATTTGAATGAGGATGAGAAATTTTGTTGTTCAGCTGTTTCAGTCATGTCTGACTCTTCATGATCCCATTTGGGGTTTTCTTGGCAAAGATCCAGATTGGTTTGTCATTTCCTTCTCCAGTGCATTTTACAGATGAGAAAACTGAGGCAAAGTTAAGTGACTTTGCCCAGGATCACACAGATACCAAGAGTCTGAGGCCAGATTTGAACTCAGGAAGATGCGTCTTCCAGATGTCAAGCCCAGAGGTCTATGCACTATGGCACCACCTAGCTGCCCTAAGGATAAGAAATAGTTATCATGAATTGCTATTAATAATATTACTATTCACAAAAGATGGGCGTAGAAGGTAGAAGAGACAGCCCAACATCAAAAATAAAATGGGAAATGTGCCCGGCTAGGAGCAGAGTCAAATGCCTCGCATCTCCAGCAAGCAGTCACTGGCTCAGGTCAAGATTTGTTTTGTTTCATTTCCCCTTAAGTGAATTTGAAGTAGTCTTAAAATAACTGAAGGACTCCAATATTGAAATATCCCACATGACCACAAGAAACATGCCAGCATAGTACCTGGAACAGGGAAAAACAAAGATTCAGAGGGGATTTTCAAGTGTTAAGATGATTTGAAGAGCTAGACACTTTTTTTTCCTTCAGATCTAATGTAGGGACAGATTTTCAAAAACACAGGTTCAACAAACTGCCTTCCTTTGATATTGAAGAAGATCTAATATGGAATGCAGAACATAAACTGTTTGGGAGAAGTTCCTTCATTGGAAATTTCAACTCCAATAGTGTTCAGCACAGTTTGTTTTTATAACAAGAACCCCATAGAGTTAGGAGGAATGGGACAGGAAAGGGGTGAATCAGGAGTTCTGTTAATTCATGCCAAGCCCTACAATATAGAGGTATCATTCCTATTTTTGACATGAGGAGAACTTAACAACAGTCAATAATTAGGGTCAAGTCAATCATAAGTCAGAGATACAACTTACTGCCTCCTGATTACTGCTGATCCCACTTATTCATACTGATTCTATTCACCATCACACACCCCCTCCCCAATTCCCACCACCAGGTAGTTACCTATTTATTTCTGATTATCTTAGAATGTCCCCTCCCCTTCCCAAAATCAGCATCTCCATTAAAATATTCTATTCTTTGTTTCTGAGAGAAAGGAAGTGTAAGTGGGTATGAGTGTGGGAGTATTTAAGGGATTTAAGGTATGGTACCCAGGATAGAGTCCTGGCCTTTGAGTCAGGAGGACCTGGATTCAAATCTCTGATACAATTTGTGTGGCTTTACTATCTAGGTCTGAGTTACTTCATCTACAAAACAAGGAAAATGAACTAAATGCTCTCTACTATCCTTTCCAACCTCACATCCATGAGCCTATAATATGTGATATAATATGTGAGTATAAAATATTCCCACCAAGGACATTTCTTCCAGCAATGAGGATCAGTGACTGAGCTATTATCTATAGAGAGTTACTTAGGAGTGGGAGAGGGGTGGGAATGGAGATGTAGAATGAGCCTTTAAGTGATTTACTCATAGTCACATGACCAGTATATATTATGGAAGCAGGACTAGAATCCAGGCCTTCTGAACTCCAAAGGAAGCCCTCTAGACCCTGTACAATGTGTCTTCTTGTAATTACATCAATATCTCTATGTAATAGTACATGTCTGTCATATGTATATATTTATTTTATACACACATACATGCACATATTTATGCATCTGTATACATGTACGTGAGTATGTGTATATGAAAATATACACAATATAAAATCTCTATATACATTTTATGTGGTCTGTAGGGAGGGAGAATCTTTCAGGATTTACATTTTTGCTTATGATTTTGTCTAGGGATTTTCCCCCCATTTTTTATCCCCTCAATTTTTTTTTGACTACAGATCTTACTTCTTTCTTTGTGGTCTGGATGGTATCAGGATCTTAGGGGAAATTATAGCTATAATTTCAACAACCACTTATATTGCCATGTTTGCTGATGATGGTAAGTGGCAACATGATATAGATGTTTATATAAACATTTATGTTTTTAATATATGTATATATAACATATACATATATGCCATGTGTATATTATATATTTTTATATTCATATCTGTCCTATACATGTTATTATATGTATGAATTTTATATATTTTACTTATATATAATACATAGAATTTTCTATATAAATATTTATATATAAACATACATGTTTGCATATTTATATAAACATAAACACATATAAAACATAAATATTTATAAAACATGCAATGCTGCTTTTACACGTATCTATTTTATACATATATGTATATATAGTATCAATGTATATGTGTATATGTATGTAGACTGAGAAAGAGAGAGAGAAGTGGGGGGGAGGAAGGAAGGAGGGGAGCGACAAGAAGACAGAGACAGAGAGAGAACATTTTGATCAGATTTGTTGAAGCACTTACTTCAAGATGAGGCAAGGGCTCAGACCTGTGAATTTAGTTACATAGGAACTCTAAGTCCCCAGGAGGACACTCACCCAACGCAGGTTGGCCCTATCTCTGCAGCTCACAGACGCTGAGAGCTGCCCAGAGTTACCCAGACAGTATGTGTTAGAGGTGGGGCAGGCCAGCTCTCTCCCCTCAACCTCACTGCCTCTCAGAGAGGATCAAGTTTCCCTTTCCTTCTAAAGACACTGAAATTTCTTCCTGGCCACAAGCATTGTCAGGCAACTTCACTGCAAGGGTATTGTGGGTGCCATTTTAGGAGGAAAAGTGAGTTAATTAAATACCTGATTCCAGGTGTTCTCATTCTCTGCCCTGAGCTGCAGTTCAGCTTAGTTTCAGGACTGGGAAGACAAGTCCTTGCTAAGCCATGCCAAGCCAATCTCCCTTGAGCCCGCGTACTCCCTTGGGGTCTGCCTTGGCTCATCTCTTTTCTCTAAGCTGCAGCAGAGAAGCTTTCATAAGTAGCCCTATAAATACCCCCCTAATGAATGAATGGACAACTAATTACCTTATAAATATGCATGAATCTGTACATGCCTGAGATTCCATGGTAGTCATCCCAAACATATGTGTTTTCTCTGTTACCTACTTGTCCATGAGAAAATATGTGAAATTCATTTGGCCCAGGCTTAGGCCTCTTTTCATATAAGACAAATGGGGAGGTGTAGGGAAAATGGAGAGACCACGGCACAGGTTATTTTTTTTAAAGGTATTTTCTAAATTATAAACAAAATAAACACTGCATCCCTCTACCCCTAGGCCAAATGTATACCTAAATGATATTCAAGAAAAAGAAAAAAGGCCCCTAGCCTTTCAATAATCTCATCCTCAACCCTCCCCTTACTGAAACATTCCTGGCTGGGCATGATAATGCATGCTTGGATATTTGCTATTAGAGAGGCTGAGGCTGCTGGAGCCCTTTGAGTGTTCCAAGCTACAGGGGCCTAAGCTGACTGGGTGCTCATACAACAACCAGCCCCTTGCAGCAAAGGGCTACCAGGCTGCCCAAAGAGGCATGAAGTCTCCTGAGACAGAAATAGAGTTGATCAAAGTATCCATACTAATCAAAGAGGTCCCAGTGGCCCTATGTCCTCAGGCCTACAAAATGCCTTCTTCAGTTGGTCTACCTTTCAGGGTCATCAAGATAAAAAACTCCTATAAAGTAAGTATTATGTTGTCTGGTCTACAATGAGAAAAAGAGAAATCTTCCTTTACAGGGTTCTTCCTGTTACCAAAAGATTATTACCCTCCTTCTGCAAAGTCCCAGCAAATCCTTGGGTTTACTCAATAAGACAGTTTGCCATGAAAACAAATAGATACAGAATCAAGGCTATATAAACATCCACATACCACAGCTGACTGGCAATTAGGAGAGGCTGAACAGGAAACTCAGTTTTAAGTTTCCACCATATATAGTGACCAATATTTAGGTCCCTGAGTAAGCGGCTATTCCCTATCAGAGAAATAAAGAATCATAGTACCCCCATGGCACTGGTTCAGATCTCCCCTCTGATACCTACTAGCACCATCACTACAGGTAAGTCACTTATTTCCCGGGTCTTAGTATCCCTAACTATAAAATGACAGAGTTGGGCTAGATGGCCTCTGAGGACTCTTCCAGATATAGCTCTAGCTTCTTAAAATGAAACTAGAAGACACACACACACACACACACAGAGTTAGTTAATCCTGGGACCATAAAGAAGGTAAGAATATTTTTTTGAATGAAAACAGAAGAAAAATAATTCCAAAAGGTCATATACTTGGTTCTACAAACAACCAAAAGTATGAGGTACAATCAGAATCAACAAAGGATGTTTACTGAAGGGGAGAGACCAATGGAGGGCATACCCCCATTGTAAAGGGCCTCAGGTCCATGTAGTGGTAGGATCAGTTGAAGAAATAAGTCATATTTTAGCCTAGAGAAGAAAAGACTTGGTGGGTTGATGATAGGTGACTACAAACATTTGAAAGGAGATTTTCTCCCCATTCTGGCTCCAAAAATAAAAGCTAGAAGCAATGGGAGATGGTAGCAAAGTGATAAATTTTGGCTTGTTCTTAAGAGATTGGACTTCCTAACAATCTGAGCTTTCCCCAAAGTAGACTGAGCTGCCTCAGGAAGTGGTGGGATTCCCCTCCTTGGAAGTCTTCAAGCAGAAAGATTAACTGACCATTTGTCAGGGATATAATAATAGGAGTTTTTGTTGTTGTTGTTACGGGTTCGACTAGATGGCCATTGGTCTTTCTTCCAACTCTAAGCGAAATTCTGTGATTTCTTAGTGTAAACACACAGAAGAAGGACAATTCTCTTTCTATAGTGATCCTCTAGTGCTCTATAGTTCGTTCATATGTTATATTCTGCGACTTACACATGATGCCAAAGAAAGCAATAATTTTTTTAAAATAAATGGTACCTCCTTTCACTTCATCCAAAGCAGCACCAATCTCCAGCTGTATATGTTGGAAAGCTGGTTGGTTTTGATGGCAAGCAAAGCAATATGGCCCATTGGATGGATCACTCAGCCTGAATGATACCTTAATTAAAAATAATTGGGAATCGCTGGCATAGACATGTTTGATAGTCAGGCAACAGAGTTCTGAGCATTACAGAATAAAAAAAAAACTAAGAGCTAGAATGGACTTTAGAGTTTCTTTAGTATGACTCATAGTTGTAGAATTCTTCCAATCCTATCTCCAAGTGGCGGTCATTCAGACTCTTCTTAATAACCTCCGATAAAGATTCCACTGTTTCCCAAGGAAACCCATTCCATTTTTGGATAGCTCTAATTGGTCAGTTTTTAATTCTATGTGACTCTTTATAACTTATATTCATTCATTCATTCTAATTGGACACTCTGCAATCAAGAAGAATGAATCTACTACCTCTTTTGCATGACAGCCATCAAATACCTGAAGGAAGATCACCATCTTGTCTCCCTAGGCATCCCCAGTTCCTTCGACCAATCCTGTCCTCCATTCCTCTCACCACCCTGGCTTCCCTCTTCACTTCAACCCCAGATTCTTTCTCTATGTCCTTCCTAAAACATGGCAACCAGAGCTAAATGCTGTGTTAGGGAACAGAGCCAGGATCTGCAATCAGAGTACTCTATTTTAAAATCTGGCTTTTCTGTCTCCTATCACCATAAACTTAGGAAAGTCAATTAACCACTCTGGGCCTCAGTTTCCTCTGAGGAAAAATGAACAGAACTAGGTGAATTCTCATTTAAGGAGGCAGCCCAGGTCAGACATCTCTTCATTTGCCACCCAGCTGCATTCCTCTGCACTTCATCATGCCTTGGGAACCTCTTTGTCCAACAAGATCACTTTAATCCCGGAACTCACACCTCATCAGTACCCGCTACCCCTTGGACCACTCCCTCTAACTGAAGAGAATGGAGAGCTCTTTTCCTCCTGAACCTCCATTGAAGGTCAACTTTCCCTTCGTTTCCTACCCAGCCTTCATCATGATCTTATGCTATATAACTTCTCTTCCTTACCCCTTTTCTACTGCCTTCAGCTTATAGTAGGCACTTAATATATGCTTTTTTTACCCTTCTTAAATGCCTCTAAGTTCCCAGATCTGTGCTGTTATGATTCTTGGACCCTCAGTGATTAATAAACACTTGTTAATTGACTGATCAGTTGATTGGTTTTGTGTTTCTATCTACAGCACCTATCTGGCATTTATTAGGCACTTTATAAATGATTTTTGAATGAATGAATGAATGCATAATGATTTCTTTTTAAACCAAAGTATAGAACTTTTCATTTAGTTCCATTAAATTCCTTCTTATTTCATCTGACCCATCATTCTAGTCATCAAGATCTTTATAGATACATACTGTTATACAAAGTGTTCACTATCCCTCCAAGATTCATGTCATCTGGGTATTATTTGACAAGCATGCCAATGACTTCCACCAGGTCATCAATAAAATGTTGAACATCAAAAAAGAACAGAATTGATCCACAGGACAATCCACTAGAGACCTCCCTCCACATTGACATCATCCAATCAATGATTCCTGGTGTGGGTCCAATCATCCACCTAGCATCATCATACTACCATTGTAGAACTCCATCTTTTAGGTAACATATTTGCTGGCAAATTGGGAAGCTATTCAAGGTTCTGGGCAAATAAGAAAGAAACTCAGCACATGGAAATTCAAATTCTTAACCTGTATGGCTATCATAAAATCCAAGATACTTCAACTTTCTAAGTTACTCACAAGTCATCACAAACAATAACAGCCTTGTAGAACACAGATCAGAGTCAAGTTGGTAAATCTTGTCACCACTGAACTGATGGGCCAAGACTACAATGCATCTGCCTGGGGAAAAATATTCAATGAATTATTTCAAGCCCTGGGCCCTGTTTGCTACATGTGGACTCCTGGGCTGAACACATGTTGCTTGGAGCCACCTCTATTATCATCTCCTTTCTTTTTTTTCCCTCTTCTATTTAAACTTTCCTTTTGTTGGAATATATTGTGATTAAGTACAATTACCAAAGACCACAATATCTCCACTTCCAAGTTACAGTCTGTCTTATTACTGTCAAAACATGGTTACAAACTATTTTTTTTCTACAAAGAGCTTGAACATAGATTAAAATATAGAACTCAGTATGGAGACAGGGTGTGGGGGGAAAGAAGGAACCACTGGTAAGCATAGTAGGGTAGGCATAGTAAAGCATTCTTTGGGCCATAATCTGCATCAAAATGAGAAGCCTCAGTATTCTGAGGGAGAATGTAAGGTTCCGGAGAATGAGATAGGAACTATGGCTGGAGCTCAGAGGGCATAGCGATTTGTGAAGGGAGACAGCATTGACAAAGGTGCTGATTCCCCACCCAACCCCCCAACTCAGGGTTCCTTCCCTCACTAACTACCTTTATGCTTAGCTACGTTATACACTTAACGTTTATTTTATATATATTCTGTGCATATGTGATTGTTCTAAAAGGGGTATCCTATGCTTGAAACACTATTCTTTATTTATTCTGGGCTAGATCTTTTTTTGCTGGTCTCCTAAGTTGGGGAAGGTGGGGAGCGGAATGCCCACCATTGCATTCTCCTGAGCTCATTTTCCTTTCTCCTCGACAAGTTTCCTTGGAGGGAATTTCATATAAGGCAAATGGGATATGGATGAGAGAATGTGCCTGATGGAAAACAGATGGAGATTGGGGAAACTCATCTCCTACCGAAAAACTCACCATGATGACCATTCTCCATTGAGCGATGTGATGTCTCAACACAGATGTTGGAATCTGACAACATAGTTTCTTGAAACTGGAATCCATGAGCATATATAGATTTATATCTCTCTTAAGGGACTCCCCATTTTCTACACTGTTACCCATCCCCCTAACCCTTGGGGAGGGGCAGATTAATTATTATCACCTTAGCTATCTAATCCATTGACAGAAGCTTCAGTTGTCTTTCCCTTCCCAGCCCTACCCCCCTCCCAACAGAGTTACTGGATAAGACTTGGCTCCAGAAAGACCACTGCTTCTTCTCAACCTCCCTCCCCCCACAACAAACATTATAGTTGACTAAGATGGCCCCAAGGCAGCATCCATATTTTCATTTCAGTAATGTGCCCCTGACTCTGAGAGGGTCTTAAGCATATTTTGAGCTTTAAGTCAGGGAACTGAAAAGGTCTCCATCACTCTCCAAGGATCTCCTATTAACACACATGTCAAGTCAGTCATTTGTCTCCATTCCCCATATTAGTCAAGACTGCAAGGAAAGTGCCGTAGCAAATCGCACCCTTGCCAATATCCAATAACACCTTTTTTCTTTTTAAACCAAAAGCAAGTATCATTTGCCTGGGTTCCTGGGGAGGCTGAAGACTTGTGTTCTCAAAAGAAAGGCAAGAGCATAATTCCCTTCTATTCCAACCCACAAACTATGGACACAGATGGTTTGGGTTCAGATTTTTTCTGACATTCGGGCCATACAACATAATTCAGCGAGCATTCATTAAATGTGTAAAATACTATCATGAAGGAGTGAGAGAGAGGAAAGTGGGGGATGGGGGGAGAGATACAAAGACAAGTCCTTGCTTTGAAAGACTGGGGAATGATAGAGAAAAATAAAAAGATTAAATAGATAAATTAGACAGACAGACAGATAGATGATAGATAGATAGATAGATAGATAGATAGATAGATAGATAGATAGATAGATAGATAGATAGATAGATAAATAGATAGATAGATAGATGGGAGAAAGAAAGGGAGAGATGATAGACAATAAAGTCAGATAGATTGAAATATAGGCTTTCAGATGAATAGAGAGACAGATAGTGAATTTATCAAGTGCTTACAATGTATCAGGCCCTGTACAAAGGGCTAAGGATGCAGATACAAGTCAGTCCAACCCCTCAAGGAACTTAGATTCTAATGGGAGAAGACTATACATAAATGGGAACAGAAAAAGGGGTAGGAAGTTAAGAGGTACTAGGTGGAGGTCTGATTCCCTGGAAAGGAAAAAGCTCTCCTATCAGAGCCCAGTGTCCTAGAAGCAGAGTGTGTGGTCCCAAAGAATGAGAGAAATTATGGCTAGAGCTCAGGGGGCATGGTGATATGTAAAGGGAGACAACATTGACAACTGGTTCTGATTCCCCACCCAACCCCCCAACAAAGGGCACCTTACCTCACTAACTACCTTTTTGCTTAGCTTCATTGTCTCCCTGTATTTATTATCCTGTGTGTGTATATGTATATTATATACACACACACATACACATACACATATGCCTATGTGTATATTGTCTTCCTTGAATGAATTTAAACTTCTTGAGAGTGAGGATTATTTCATTTGTTGTTGTATCTCAGAGCCCAGCATGATGCCTGGCATATAAGGAGGTGCTTAATAAGTAAATGCTTTTTGATAGCTCAGGAAAGGGTTACCTCTTTTTCCTAAAGGGTAACCCTGAGCTGAGATTTGAAGCAATCTAAGGAATCTAAGAGGCAGAGATAAAAAGGGAAAGCATTCCAAGGAGAGGGATAGATAACCTATACAAGGAGATAGATGGGAGATGTCAGTATAGGGGAAGAGTTAGCTGTTTGGCTAGATAGAGGGAAATAACATGAAATCAGCATGGTTCAGGCAGAAGCCAAATAGCAGAAGGCTTGAGATACAGAAGTCAATCATTTTACCTAGAAACAATTGGGGACCTCTGAACAGGGGAGTAGCATGGTCAAATTGACCAGTGTTTTAGGAAGAGGGATCATTGTGACAGTGTAGAGAATAGATTGGAAAAGGTAGGGACTGGAAGCAGGGAAAACAATTAGGAAGCTATTACAATAGTCCTGGTGTAAAGCAATGAGGTCCTGATTTGGAATAGTGGCCATGGAAGAGGATAGGAGAAAATGGTTGAAGTTGCTGCAGCAGAGCTAAAACCCACAAGACACAGCAATTGCTTATGTATGGGAGAGTAAAGAATGTAAATGACTCCAAGAATGTGAACCTGAGTAACTAAAAGATAGCAATATGATGAGGTTGATGTTGATATTGGTATAGAAGATAGGGTGCTGGCCTTGGAGTCAGCAGAACCTGAGTTTGAATCATTCCTCAGATACCACTATGCCTTTCTTAGCAAATCACTTAATATACCTGGGTTGTCTCAGCTTCAGTTACCTTATCTGTAAAACTGAGATATTAATAGCATTCATCTCACAAGATTGTTGTAGGGGTGTGATGGTAATGGATTTTAAAGATCCCCTTGCATTGGTTTGTTTTTTGGGTTACATATTAAAACCCAGAGCTTGTGAATGGGACAGACTTGTTGATATAAAGAGATGGAGCTAAACTGGGAGGAGCTGGTGCTGTGGATAGAGAGACCCAAGCAGAGAGAGGCCAGAAGAATTTTGGGGAACAGCATTGTGGAGGCGGGGGGAGGGGGAGAAAGAAAGGGAGGGAGAGGGAGAACTGCCAGCTGAAGCCACCTGGACATGGCTGTGATGCTGGTATTTTGTCTGTTCTGATGTTGTTTTGCCAGATTTGTCTGATGGTGAAGGACAGTGTTGTTGTTGCAGAGGTCCTGGAACCTTGCTGTTTGTTCAGAAGCCCTGAAGGACGATTTTCTTGCTGTATGTTTACAGAAATCCTGGAAGAGGGTTTTGCTGATGTTTTCAGGAGTCCTGAGACTGTTCTGCAGGCAGAGAGTGAATTGATGAGGATGCTGGTAATGTATATTGTGGCTTTGTTAAGCTTTGTCTTCCCAGGAACAGGGGTTGCTGAGAACTTGCCTCGGGTCAAGGTGAAGAAAAGACCTCTCCTTGGGTACTGAATGCTGTGATGATATCATAACCTTGCTGTGGCTTAGGGGTAGATGGCCTTTGTGCTCCCCACTTCCCCTTTGAGAAGGTGCTTGGTGGTAACTGATGATAATTGTAATTCAGTTGTGATCCAGGGGTGGAGTATTTTGATTTTGTGCTTTGTGACTGACCAAATGAATATGATTGGAAACTAATCTCCAGTTGAATAGAGAAAAGACTTTGTGATTGAATAAATGAATGTACTTTCCAGGGGTGGAGTAGTACTTGGACCTTAGTACTTTGTGATTGGATTGAGGACTTACTAAATTATTGAGTTATGCATGGTGAATGCTGTATTTTGATTTTCTGTGAATGTCTTGCCTTAATCTGTCACTGAATAAATAGAGTTTGCTATACTCATAATCTGAACCTGGAAGTTGCTTGTGCTTGGTGTTACATTGGGTCAGTGTAAAGTACATCACTAATCTTAAAATGGGATATGAATATTAACTTTTATCATTAATGTTGTTATTAATGATATAATTGATGTTTCAAATCCCATCCATTACTTAAAAGTCCTTACTATATTTGTTATAGATAGTGTTTACCCAGATTCTCTGTCTTGTTACCCAGGGTAACTTGCAAGTTAGTCAATGCTGCTCTTAATTTGTGAGAAAAAGCAACAGCATGAAAGAAAGTGGCCAATGGGATTGGACTCATTCTTGACTTGTGCTTCCATGAATTTGGTGGCCTTCTCTGGTAACATGAGAATGAATGGGAATTCTTACCCTTACTGTTGCTGATCAGACTGAGAAATTCATAAGAAAAAAGATTTAGTTTTAGAGCAGAAACCAAAGTCCCTAGATCATTTCGCTGAATAACAAAAGCAGGAGTCTGTCTTTTCTTCCTGGGCTTTTTCCTATGTATTTCTGAGAAACGAGCAAATTAAGAGAAACCACCAGAAAAGACTGAACACTAGAAGGAATACAATAATGACCATTATTATTATTATCACTACAATAATAATAGCTAACATTTATATAGCATTTACTATATGTTGCTGTGCTTACAATTATTATGTCATTTGATCCTTACAACAATCCTGGGAGGTGAGTGCTATTATTATCCCCACTTTATAAATGAGGAAACTGAGGCAAATAGGGTTAAGTGACTTGCCCAGGGTTACACAGTGTCTGAGGCTGGATTTGAACTCACAAAGGTGAGTCTTCCTAACTCCAGGCCCAGAGCTCTATCCAATGCACCATCAAGCTAAACAATACTTAGAAAAATAAAATATTAATGCTGGAAGTGACCTTAATGATCATTTGCTACAGGCCTTTCATTTTACTGCAAAGGAAATATATGTTTACTCAGACAAGGGAAAATTATTTGTCTAAGATCACAAGCTAGTTTGGGAAAGGCTTAGGACACATTTAAGAAAGATGTTTATCTCAGAAGTCCCAGACCAGGAGAATTGGGCAATATATAGGTTGACTACTTAAAATCTGATATTTCCCACACATTAGGGTTAGGGATTCATTTATAGTATATTGGAAAGAACACTGGACCTGGATTCAAATTCTGTTTCTGAGATCTTACTACTACCCTTGTGATTAGGGAAAGTCACTTAATCAATTTCCTCTTTTATAAAATGAACCAGTTGAATGCAGTGGCCTCTGATGTCCCTTCCATTTTTAGATCAATGATCCCATGAACAAATCAACATTTCTGCCTCTGTTGCTAGAAAATACCATTCTGTGGAACTTAGAAGACTGCAAAAAATTTCTAATGTGTCAAGAAGAGGTGGGGAGGGGAAAGAGAAAGAAACACTTTTAGAATCTGAAAAACTAAACTCAGAGATCCCAAAAACATAGAGAAGGAGGGAAGTAGTGATCACAGGGGCTGCCTGCCCACAGACTTTTGGATCAGAGACTCTGCATTTTTTCCCTTTCTTATACTGTCAAATGCCAATTGTTTGGTGCCCCACATTCTCAGTGAAATTCAGAGCAATGAAGCTGCCAGAGTACAATCGATTTGCATTGAAATGTGCCAGATCCAACATCTACTTTCCCAGCTTGCTAAACTGGGCTTCACGTTGAGTAGTCTTTCACGACAATCCCCCCAGGAAGAGGGGCTTGCATAAGCTACAGTGTGGGGCTACACCCAGGCTACCACCTTCAGAAGTAGCTGGAGAGTGTCAGAGGGCACGGGGAATTCTTCCATTGCAAATCAACTAGCTCACTGAACAAACCCGAATTTATAAAGTTCTTCCTGTGTGTCAGCCACTGTACTAGGCACTGAAGATGAAATGATAAAAATCCAGTGAGACAACATGAACATAGGTATATACAATATAAAATCTATACAAATAAATCCAAGGTAATTTGGACAGGTGGGAAACTATTTGATGCTTTAGACCCAGCACCAAACTACAAACCAATCTCTGCATTAGCACACCTTAGAATTAGTGTAAATTTTTTGATGAGAATAAGCCAACTGATTCCAGGGTAGGGGTGGAGGGAAAAGAAATAGTTCAGAAAATGTTGACTGGAAAAGAGGCCTTAAAAGTCAAACTTACCTTTGCAAATAACCTTAATGTATTAAACATTTCATCATCATGTCCAAGAATTTCAGAAATAAGGAACAGAAGGGGGCAGGGTAGGAGGGTAGAGGAAAGCATACAGCACACAGTGAAAGCAGCATTGTCCTTTTCTGTATGATTTTCCATATACATGAACAGTGCGACACAAAAAAAAAAAAAAAGAAAGAAAGAAAAGAAAAAAAAAGAAAAAACTGCTTTACATCAGAAAAATGAGGTTGGATCAAGTAGCATTTTTATGGTGTTAAAATTCCAATTCCATTAAATAATGCACCAGCTGTTTGGAAAATGCTTGGGGTTTTTTTTTTTTTCCTTACAGTGTCTTATCAGGGACAAGAGGAATGGGATCACATACCCCCAGAAAAGAAATGCTTTTTTTTCTGTTTGATAAGTTCCTTCAAACTCATATTTGAAACCCATTCTCCCCTACACACCAGAGCAAAGGAACATAGAGTTTCTGTACAATCTGAATAGGTCTACTATTCGAGGACCATGACCAGCAGAATTTGAAAATATTAGATTCAAAGATTAGCAGGCATTCATCAGAGGAAGAGCCAGAATTAGGAGCCAGTTTTCAAAGTGGCTTAGGCTATCTCCACCCATCTGAAAATTGGGTGGAGCACAGCAGACAACATCCCTTGAGTATGGCTTAAATATAGGCTCCACAAATAAAGTTAAAACCAACCAGACAACTCTTATGAGCAGGCAAGAAGACCCCCATCAGTGCACTGGGAAATACTAGCATAGCTGGATATTGTGGTGGTCAAAAACAATTGACCAAAGCCAGGGCAGTTGGTCAGAAACGGGAGTCATCTTGTGGGCTTATGAAAGATCATGCCTGCTGATATGTGACCAATCAGGCCACAGCACAGCCCAGTGAAACTACTGAGCTCTTCCAAAGAGGTAATTCCTCCCAGAGTAGATGGAAAACTCAGCAAAGGCCTCTCCTACCAATTAAAGGTAGTCAATATTGATTATCTGAGGGATTTCCATGTGCAGGAAGCAAATGAGAAACTCAATACCTGAACTCTTCCTAAATGCAGTTATCAACTTCAGAGTTTTATCTCATAAAACCAATTCCGCTTAGAGTTTAATTCTATTAAATTAGGGCTTAGAAATAAGATTTGCTCTGAGAATGAATGCATCATTAGTTTTAAAATGCAATATACTGAAACCCAAAATGTGCTGCATTACAGTTTGAAAAATAAATGACTAAAGATGGCATATCAATGTACTTCTCCCTAAATATATTTACCAGTCTGAGAAGTGACTGGTCACAGGGATGACGAGCCTTTTTGTGAACGAGACATCTCTCTCCTTCCCATTATTTTTAAAGGGTAAGCTAATCCTCTCACCTTTGTTCTTAAGACTCCATGTTCCAACCACTGACCAAGAGAAAAAAAAGGGAGAACAATGTCTTTCTTAATAGTCACCATAATGAAATCCTATAAGGTCTGTGCAAGGTAAGTCAAAGAAGAGGATGTTAATAGGGGAACCCAGCAAAGAACTGCCCACATTTGAAGAAGCAGGATATGTAGGAGGTCCCCCATGGAGCAAGAGTTTTTGGTTATGTTATGTGTGTGTGTTTTCCAACCCAGACTGATAGCACATGAAAATCACCCTTCTGTGGGATGTGAGTCACTTCTTCGAGGGGCCGCAGTGTCCCGTGGTATACGATTAATACTCATATTCGATACAGCACAGGGAATAAAATTCCCAGCAAAGGGACTGGCCCGGCAGTACTCATCCATCCCTCAGGGTACATGGCAGTGCATCTGGGCGTCCTTTGCTAGCAAAACTCAGGATAAATCCAGTAAACAGCAATATAACCAGACAGAATGATAAATAAAATAGCAGATCAAACCATGTCAAATCACGCCTTGGAAGGCCTGAATATTGAAAAATAGACTTTTTCTGGTGAGAGCTGCTGCCGATCGCCATGCAGCGTTTTTCGATGTTCTCATGACGACGGGAGATCTCTATGGACAACAATGGCCAGAATCAGGTTGCCGAAGCCGTATTTGCCATTTTGAGAGGAAATGATTATGTTTCTAGGAATTACACTGTATTTTAGCAACCTGCGTGGCATTATTATGTACTCATAAGACACGCCGTTACACATTGTCTCACCCGGAGAGGGAAAAATCCCACACAACGTCCTGAAAGTGTCTTGTAAATAGATTACATGTAGGTTAATCTGGCACGTTCATTTGCAAGGTGGATTTGAATAGTAAACTTTTTGGTTTACAAAAATACAAAAACCATCACAAAAGATTTCCAGGTAGTCTCAGAAAGTCAGAGACGGTCACAGTCTAATCTGGGTTTAATAGGAGGCTTCGAGGTGAGTGGTATTGTGCTGATGGGTTTGAGAGTCCCATAATAACCCATGGACAATAAAAGTGGGGGCGGGGGTGGGGGGGGTAGAAGCCTCATTCTGACTCAAGCTTTCCAAGCTGACCACTGGAAAAGTCCTTTCTTATTCTCTCTTGCCCCTTCCCTTGCTGTTCCTGCCTGTTTGTACTTATTTCTTTGAGTAAACCCAGTTTATCTGCTGAAATATAGAAGAAAAGCAGTACTTAAGGGGATATGAGGAGACTGTAAATCCTTGTCTTGTCCCCTGGTGGAATATTTGTACAGCTGGATATTAGGAACTGTTTCCAAATTTCAGCCTGTGAGAAGGGGAGGTGGGGGTGGAGGGGAATGGTGGAGGATATCATGCTCTAAAGGGCTTAAGAGGGCTTCCTGGAATCCCCAGGGGCCATCTGCAGGTTCCAGCTGAGGATAGACTGCCCCTGGGCACCCTGTGGCCAGTCTGTTTAAAGGAGGATGAAAGTATCCTTGGGGGCAGGGATGCCTGGTAGCTCCTAATCCGTGACTCGAAAAGAGGGGAAGCCTAGGAGAATGGTAAAATGAGCCCTGCACCCCCAGAATCAAGAATGATTAGTAATCCCAGCTGACGTTTAATGCTGGCCAAGCACAGAAGAGATGTGATCTCACATGAGCCTCACTACAACCCTAGAAAGCAGGTACAAAGGTATTATTTTCCTCATTTTACAAATAAGAAAACTGAGGCACAGCAACTTTAAGGGACGTGCCCCTGGTTAGACAGCTAGCAATGAATAAGAGGAAGAACGACTGCTAGCATTTGTGTAGATGCCATTGGGTGCCAGACGCACTGCTTATGATCTTAGAGATACATATAGCATCCCATTGGACTCTCACCAGTATGTACTGGAGGTAGGGTCTGAACTTAGACCTTCCTGACTCCAAGGTCCAGCCCTCTCTCTGTACAGCCATTCTGACTCAGCTTCTCATCACACTCTGTGGTTCAAGAGTCAGAGAGGCCATGGGGCCATCTCCACCATGACCTGCCTCAAGTACTCAGAAAATAAGACGAGGATTCTTCAATCTCCTTTTTCTCGATGATTCTCTTTCCCAAGATGTTAGTGTAGGTAACCCTGGCTAAACAAACTCCTGGAGAGC
Organism: Petaurus breviceps papuanus; assembly: GCF_028583685.1. Classification (NCBI taxonomy): domain Eukaryota; kingdom Metazoa; phylum Chordata; class Mammalia; order Diprotodontia; family Petauridae; genus Petaurus; species Petaurus breviceps. Next base: position 1,839,994 of record NW_027185771.1, read on the forward strand.
AAACAAATATCTAAGCATGAAAACTCAAGATTATTACTATTAATAATAATAACAATACCATGCATTCGTGATTTAAGGTTTTTAGAATACTTTACATGTATTATATCATTTGATCACAACAACCCTGAGAGGTAAGTGCTATTATTGTCCCCGCTTTACAGATAAGAAAATAAAGGCTAACAGAAATTAAATGACTTTCCAAGGATCACAAGGGTAGTAAGTGTCTAAGGCAGGATTTGAACTCAGGTTTTTGTCATTCCAAGTCTAGTGCTCAATCCATTATAGGAGGAGGAAGGAAGGGAAGGAGGGAGGAAGAGAGGGAGAGAAAGAGAAAAAAAATAGAAAGGGAAAAGAAAGGAAAAAGAGGGAGGAGAGAAAGAA
>NW_027185771.1:1840384-1851708 GCF_028583685.1 Petaurus breviceps papuanus
AGAGAAAAAGAAATAGAAGGGAAAACAAAGGAAAAAGAGGGAGGAGAAAAAGAAGGAAGAAAAAGAAAGAGGAATGAAGGGAGGGAGGAAGAAAATTGGAAGGGAGGAAAGAAGGAAAAAAAGATGCAAAAAGAAAAAAAAATTCCATATTGATAGAAAGGAAGATATGTTAAGAGAAGTTGACCAAAGTCACACAAAAGAAATACTGTCTCATGTATGAATAAAGCCTGCATGTAAAACTAATAAGATGCCAGTAAATTGCAGCTGTTCAAGGCATTTTTAAAAGGTGAGACAGTGTTATAATTTGCCAATGTGGAAATAAGGATAAAGAAATCATCCTATGAAATAAAAACATCCCATTGTATGTTCTTCTCATACAACACAAGGGGTCTACAGATAAACAGCCAGAGATGGGAACAGCTAATTTAAAAAATAAAATGCAAAGTGCTGTGGGCCAGGCCAAATTGGGTCTGACAGTGGAGGTCGAGTATAACTTGGCACTTGTTTAAAGATGCTGCCTTCATCCTTGTAATGTAACTGAAACGTCCTCACCAGAGGAGATGATGCTAGAAGGAACACTGACCCAGAAGTCGCTGCTTAAACCATCATCACTAGCTGGCTCTACTGGATTTTTAAAAAATCTTCATTCTTTTAATTACTAAAAGAAATAATTATCAAATGACTGAATATTGTCAAAAATGATTGAGTTAATTTTTTTTTCTAAATGGTATCTTGACTGAAACCAAAAACTTCCCAAGTCACATATAATCACCAGGCTCTGAGCTTTCAGCTGTCTCTGGCCTTTGAAGGATCCTAGTCCTTCCTGATTTTTTGCAGCTTTTCCAAAGCTTTCATTCAGTCTCTGCTTTTGTTTTCTTTCTTTCCCCACCGCCCCCACCCCCTTTAATTTTCCTGGTCCTCCCAATTGCAGGGAGTGGTAAACCATTCAAGTAAAGAAAATTTGTTAAAAACCAGTCTTAAGATTCACTGTCTGTAAAGAAAATTACTTCAGCCTCCAACATGTGTTTTTAATATGAGTGCATCACATAAAGAGTAAGAGACTTCTTGTCAAATATAGGAATTCTGACGGAGCCATTTGGGGCTTTACAGGGAGATCTCACTTATTTCCTGGTGGAATGAAAAAAAAAAAGTTGTGAAAAAAGGCAGACCCTGCACAAAGCTCAGACCTGTTTTATATTTCTCCCATATTGTCTCCTAAAGACACCCAGGAACTGCCATCTTCCTGATCTCTCTCTCTTTTTAGCACAGCTCTCTCCCTTACAAATCCCAGAAATTACTTTGCATTTATACATATATTTATAAAAATATATAATATTCAAATACATTTATTGTATTATATATTTTCATATATTTTTTTTGTTAAGAGGCAGGGTAGTTTAGTGGATAGAGATCAGGACAGAGTATGGAGGACCTGGGTACAAATCTCACCCCTGACACATAATAGATGCATAATCCTGGCCAAGTCGCTAACCCTGCCAATGAAGGAGGCAAATCTTAGAGATTCTAAAGTTTCAGAGAAGGTTAGCAATCTATATTGGTAGAGAGAGTTTCCCCACCCTGGAGTTCCCTGGGCCAATAAAATCGCAGACCTAGTCTCTATTTGTTATATTTACTTTTCTCTACACATCTTTCTTTTTTCTACCAGAAAAATACATACTCCTTTAGGGTAGAAGATGTTTTCATTTTCATCTTTCTGTTCCATGCTTAGCACAGTGTCATGGCATACAGTTGGTGTTTAATACATGCTTGTTGATTAATAGATTGAGTAAGCTCCACCTATCTGTAAGGTGGACAGCTAGTGGCACAGTGGACAGAGAACCTGGAGTCAGGAAGATATGAGCTCAAATCTGGCTTCAAACTAGCTATGAAACCCTGGGCAAGTCACTTTTTCCCTTCCTCCCTCCCTCCCTCCCTCCCTTCCTTCCTTCCTTCCTTCCTTCCTTCCTTCCTTCCTTCCTTCCTTCCTTCCTTCCTTCCTTCCTTCCTTCCTTCCTTCTTTTGTTCCTTCCTTCCTTCCTTCCTTCCTTCCTTCCTTCCTTCCTTTCTTCCTTCCTTCCTTCCTACCTTCCTCCTTCAATCCTCATGGATTGAACACTTGACTTGAAATGACAAAAGCCTGAGTTCAAATCCTGCCACAAACACTTACTAGCTTTGTGATCCTGGAAAAGTAATTTATTTTCTGTTAGCCTTTATATTCTTTAAGGACTGTGGCTTTTATATCTTTTTTTCTTTGACTCCACAGCATCTAGCAAAGTACTTTATATATACATGTTGCTGTTCAGTTGTGTCTAACTCTTCATGACCCCATGGACCAACTACTAATGGAGTCTTATTGGCAAAGATACTGGAGAGATTTGCTATTTCTTTCTCCATCTCATTTGACAGATGAAGCAAACATGTTTAAAGTACTTTGCTAGATACTCTGGAGTCAAAGGAAAAAGGAATAAAAGTCACAGCCCTTAATGAAATTGCATTCTACTTGGGAACACAACGTGTAAAACTGATACTGAAATACAAGATATTCTAAGGAGGGACAGATGAAAAGAAAAAGAGATGGAAAGAATGAGAGAAAGGTAGAGAAAGAGAAATCGAGAGAGAGAGAGAGAAAGGAAGAAGGAGGAGGGGGAGCAAAGAAAGAGAGAGAAAGGGAGGGGGGAGAGAGAGTTTTGGTTTTATTTTTTTGCTTTTTGGAGGGGGGAAGGTAGGGCAATTGGGGTTAAGTGACTTGCCCAAGGTCACACAGCTAGTTTTTATGATGTGTCTGAGGCTGGATTTGAACTCAGGTCCTACTGACTCCAGGGCCAGTACTCTATTCACTTCGCCACCTAGCTGCCCCCAGAGAGAGAGTTTTAAAAAAGTATTAATAATAAAAACAGCCAAGGGAAACAATGTAAGTGGAAAAAACAACAAAAAGTGAATGTCTCAAAGTTAAAAAGGCCAAACATGGCCACAAAGAACAAATATGAGAAGACACTCCCTCTCCACTCCTTTGCAATGGTGAAAGGACCATAAGTAGCAACCAGTTCTGGTGTCTTGGATGGTTTTGCCAAGGTTGGTTTTTCTTCTTCTTTTACTCCTCTCTTTCTTTTCTTTAAAAATATTTTTTTTAATGGGACAGGTCTCTGGGAAGGAGACAGAGAGGGATGCTGGGAGAAATACTGGTGAAATTAAAAAAGGAATAAACATTTCCATAGCACTAACTATGTGCTAGTCACAATGCTAAGCACTCTTTACAAGTATTATCTCATTTGATCCTCACAACAGCCCTGGGAAAGAGCTGCCATTAGTATCTCCATTTTGCAGCTGAGGAAATTGAGGCAGACAACATAGTTAAGTGACTTGCCCAGAATCAAGCAGCCAGTGTCTGAGGTTGTATTTGAATACAAGTCTTCCTAACTCTAGACCTAGCACCATTCACTGTGCCTAAAAATAATCAAGGGGAATCAATTAGTTCTTCACAAACAGGTAGATATATTTTCCTTGTCTTCTTTTTTCTACCACTCCTGGTGAAAATCACTTTATTCAGGGGTATGCTGTTAAATGTTTAACAAGCAGCTCTCAAAAGAAAAAATTCAAACACTTGCCTACCTTTAAGTTTAATTGCCATAATTTACATTTTCTCCATTACTTCCTTAAGCCTAAACAAGTCTCAAAATAATCAATCAAGCCCTGATTTGTAGCCTTTGCCCATTTCTGAGGTACAAATACACTGAAAATTTAACAATTAGCTCGCACAAGTCAGTCCATGTTAATTCGTAGCCCTGGATCCAAAGTTGCTCATTTGCTACTCATTTTCTTCATAGACTTATGAGGTCCTGGAGAGAAGGGCAGGAAAAACCTGAGATCTACAAACCCATTCTTCCAAGCATCTAGGAGGGAGTAGGAAACTATACCTATGTGTTGGTATTTTAAAAGTCCCAAAAGACCTACCTGTTCCAAAATATCCCACCTATCTGCTAGGGGGTCTCATATTACTACCCAATGAGTTACTCTTTATTTAAAGGCATAGCTTCTAGGAAGTCTCTATTAAAATTCAAGAATTACTAGTGAAGGATAAAACTTTAAACTGATAAGTATCAATTTCACACAAGTTTATTTGATCTGGTAGCAGAGAATGATGCCTTCCGGCTAGGAGAATTTTAATGGGAATAGGAAAGCCAACAAAGAATGCTAGAGAATCAAAATTTAGGGGGACCCTCAGAAAGAGGAAGGGAGGTGCAGAAGACCTACTAGGTTGGAGCATATTCCACTGATTACCTGTGTGCAAAAAGTGGCTATAAAGATGATTTCCAGGAAATACATGATCAGAAAGGGAAGTAGTCAAGTCCAAGATAAAGGGATAAAAAAAAATGGATAGCCCAAGTGTCCAAGAAATGTTAAAAGATCAAGAGGGAAGTCTCTGGATCTGATAAATGCTCTGATTTTTGGAAGGTCATGAACAAGATTCACACAAGATAGGATGGGGTGAATGGCTTGTGATCTTTTCCAAGAGAGGGAGATCCTACATCAGTGAGGTCAGATATGGGCCACAGGAAGATGAGGAGGATAGAAATGGAGAAGGTACCACCTTGCAAAGGTAGATGTAGGTGGAGTACCATTGAAGGAGCCTTAGAAACACAGAGGGAGGGTTGAGAAGGCACTGCAAGTTTTATGGGTAAGAGGACAAATGAAGAAAAGAAAAAGAAGTGCAGGGCCATCAGACTCACTTTCCCTTCAACTAATAATGTCCACATAAGCCAAGAGACCTAGGTGTCTAAAGGGAGATACGCCATTCTACAAATAGATTAAAATTGGAATATGAAGGGAAGTTTTAGGAACACCTGAGAAAGCTAAAATCTAATAGAAAAAAAATTACCATTCATACAGAGAAGCTATCCTGAGCATCTGGAAAGGGAATCCCTTATCACCTACATCATTTCTATTCATTTGGCCTCCCATGGCCATGGCCATATGATTTTCTTATCCATATATGAATACATTTAGTAGAAATGGAATTATTTTATGTTATAGTTAGCCTTTTCTCAGGGTTGGGGGGAGAGGAGAGATCAGAGCAACCAAAGCTACTCTTAAGTTAAAAGCAGGAAGAAAAAAAACAACAACGATCTGTTTATTCAAGCATTTATTGTTTACTATGAGCTTAGACCCTGTGAGGAAGGAAAAAAAAAAGGAAAAGTTGAAGTCTGAAGGCCACAGAAATTAAGGGTCCAGAGACATGGAGGTAGATGGAGGAGAAAAAATAGACCATGATCTCCTGAACTAAGGGCCAACTCCTGCTACTACATAGCCCACTTATGCAAAGACTTGCTAAATTCTCCTGATATATAGCTGTTGCCTCCTCAATGCCCAATAACCAAACTGAATTCAAATTAGAGAGGGATATGAGGCAAGCTATTTATCTTGTATTTTCTTATTCTTCAGGCATGTTGGTGATGAACTTGATAATTGAGGACAAGGAAATGCCTTTGCCTGAGGAATGAGACTCGATGCTCTCACATGCAGTTTCCAAGCTCAAAAAGGTCATTCCTCTATGTTCTGAGAAGATCCTATTTTCATTCCTACAAATCCTTCTAGAAACTATTTTAGGCTTCCCTAGACAGTCTTCTCCATTCGGTCCCAACACACTCACGTGGCGAGCGCTCAATTCTGGACGAGATAAATGTTGAATTGTTGAGTAATTCAAGAATTTCATTCTTGGCATGGGTGTTTATTATAGTATTCCTTAACCTTGGCGTTATGTCACAGATGCCCTTCAGCAGTTTGCAGGCATGTAGACTACTCAAATAACAATCTTAGTTGAAGGAAATGCTCAATTTTAGTTAGAGATGAGTACAAATTAAGATGTTATTTTTTCCCATCCAAGTCCATAGATCACCTTGGATCCATAGAACCTATGGATCCCAGGTTAAAGAACTATGGCTTTACTTAGCATTTTCCTTGGACACATGGTATAAGTCTGAATTCTCACTACCCTGGACATGATGATTAGGAAAGAAATAGAAAATAATAAGAATGATAACAGCAACAACGAGACAATTGGAAAAGGAATAAGAAGAAAGGGGAGAATTTGGGTGATAGAAAAGAGTAAAAAGAAAAAAAAAGGAAACAAGAAAGGAAAGATGGAGAATAATGGCAAGGAGAAGAATTTTTTCCAAATTAGGAATTTGGTCTCCTTCATTCATGCCTGGTCTGCCTTCCCTCCTCACCTTCACCTCGTAAATTACTCAGTTTCCTTCAAGGAGGCTCAAACAAGGCACTACTTTCAACTAGAAGTCATTCCTTGTGCCCCTGGGTGTTGACGATGTATTCTTTCTCAATTTCTCTTGAATTCACTCATTGGTTTTCTTTTTTTTTTTTTTTTAAGCAATCAGGGTTAAGTAACTTGCTCAAGGTTTACAAGGCCAGTTATTTCTGGGTGTGGTGCTGAGTATCTGAGCCCGGATTTGATCCAGCTCATCCCAACACTGGAGCCGGTGCTCTTACTAGCTGAGCCACCTGGTCGCCCCTAAGCAATTGGGGTTAAGTAACTTGCTCAAGGTTACACGGTCAGGTGTTTCTGGGTGGGTGCTAAGTGTCTGAGCCCAGGATTCGATCTCCAGATCTTCTCAACACTGGAGCCGGTGCTCTTACTCGCTGTGCTACCTGGCCACCCCGACACTCGTTGGTTTTCATACTGTATCCCCTCAAGAGAAGAAAGTGCCTTGAGGACAGGGCCTGGTTTGAAACCCTAGCACTTACCGGAGAGCCTTGCATGTGTGCTAGGCAGGACGTCACCCGTAAAGTCATTGCTCTTAATTTGAATTTGTATAAAAACCATCTACTTCTATTATCTCATTTGAGCCTTGAGAGAAATCTGAGAATCAGGGGATGTCATCTCCCCATTTTACAGATGAGGAAACTGAGGCCCCAGGAAGATTAAGTACTTTATTCCAGATCTGAACGATAGCTAGCTCTCAGAGATAAATTTTGAACACAGGAATAGCAGTAGCTTCCCAGTCACCAAGGCTGCTACTATCCCCTACTAAGATGAGACATCTCCAGGTCATATAGTCACCCCCTTTCTTAGCTGTAGCCACAGCTACTAAATACCAGAAAGAGAAAATTATTGCCACCAAAATTCTTGACACTCAACAAAGTCAATCTCAGGAATAGATGTGTTGGAGTTTGTTTTCTTTTAATTTGTTTGTTTTTAATCAAGGGAAATGACATTAACAGAGATGTTTTGCCATCTGTTACCTGCTGCACCCTAGGAACTCCTTGCAGCTGAAACTTCCTATTTATGCTGTCTCCCCCTTAGAATAGGAGATTCTTGAAAGCAGGGTCTGTTGCTTTTCTATGTGTATTGTCAGAACTGAGCACAATGTATCAGACATTTAATAAATATCACATTCATTAAGTTAATTGTTCAAGATCACACGGTATGGTTTCTCATGCAATCAAGATTCTAGTTTGAGTTCCATGACAGATGCCCACATGAGATAGCTAGATGGCACAATGAGTAAAGCACCAGAACTAGATCCAGGAAGACCTGAGTTCAAATCTAGCCCCCATACTTGTTAGCTGTATGACCCTGGGCAAATCATTTAATCTCCATCTGTCTGAGTTTCTTCAACTGTGAAACTGGGATAATAACACTCCCCACCTTGTGAAGTTGTTTTCAGGATCAAATGAGACAATATTTGTAAAGTCCTCAGTATGGCACCTGGCACCTAGTAGGAGCTTAATAAATGTTTATTCCCTTCCCATCTGTAGTTTCAGACACTGCCTGGAGGCACATCTGTTTAAATTTGACTGCAGAGTCCTCAGCTCTGTGCCACAAGCACACAGCCAATTAAAAAAAAAAACAACACTAACTGATAAAGAATATTCTTTCAGAGTGAAATTAGAGTATGTTTAGCCTCGGTATTCAGATCACCAATTGAATACAGTTAGCTGTGTACCAGACCATTTTTCTGGGTTAGGGTCTCAGAAGATTTCTCCACCTCTCTAACATAGGCTCTGCAGCTCACCTCAGTTCACTCCAGAATTGCAAAATGTGCCACTCGGCAATGGGAACTCCCCAGGCACAGTAAACAGTCCTGAGCACATTAATTAACGACCAGTTTTTCATTTAAAACCAGAGAGAGCCAGAGAGGGCACAAAAAATATTTAGTGTCCTCAAAACTATTTCTTTATGTGTTGTATTTTATTAAAATAAAATGAAAGATTAAAAAAATAAAATTAAAATAAAATAAAAGATAGGCTGGGTTTTTGGCCCTCTGTGGATATATAAAATAAAATTAAAATAAAATAAAAGATAGGCTGGGTTTTTGGCCCCCTGTGGATATATAAAATAAAATTAAAATAAAATAAAAGATAGGCTGGGTTTTTGGCCCCCTGTGGATATTGGTGGCATTCCCACCTGCCACCCCCCCCCCCATTCTGATTTCAATACTTATTATCAGTTTATAATCCAGGGACTTTGTGCTGCCTATTGATTTGAGTTTTAAAGAACACATTCATTCTTCTCCATGATTTCATAATCTTTCTACCACTTCCCATCCAAGGAAGTTTTACCTTTTAAAGACTGTCAATGCTGTCCTATTAAATTTCAGTGTGGATGAAAATCACCAGAACTAGGGGAAAGCTCAGAGAGCCTTAGTCCAGGGTAGGGTTCTCAGAGAACTTGCTATGTTCATCTCCCAAGGACCAGTGATGCTTATCACACTTAGAAATAAGTCACATCATGGTCAGAACACTGATTACTGATCCCACTACACAATTTCTGAGAATATGATGGGGGAGAACAAAAAGGGTTTGTCCAGAGAAGACTAGCCTAGGGGTATATTAGAAAAGGCAGCATTTTAAATATTGCTCATGAATAAGCAAATAGATAAAAAGAAAGATCTGACCACCCAAATCAAATGAAGAATAAACACAATGGGGACGTTTAGTTAAATTTCAAATGCCACTTGGGAGGGAACAGGGCTAAAACTTATCAGCTGAGAATGAATTAGGTGGAGATACAAAGTTAAGCAGCTACAGAGAACTGTCTTCAAGCAAACGTTTTCCAGGCCTGGAGCTGGCTGTTTATACACTATAGATAAAATAACCCTCCACTACAAAGGTTTGCCCATGCAAAAGATAGTGGAAAGACTTTACAGTATGTGGGAGATACACATATAATATATCTGTATATTTGCACGGATGATTTTATGGATCACCATTGGAAAGAAATATGCAGAAGATGCATGTTGACCAGCTTTCTGGCTATAAATGTGGCTGTTCACTCACTCCAGAAGCATTCTGTCCGAATGGTAAAATGGGAATCCGTGAAGACAATATTTTCCATATTTGGTGTTTGCATTGGGATGGGAGGCACTCATTTTCAGAAAGTCCCCAAACCATTCTACCACCTTTGGGACAGGAGAGGCTATGGAATCAAAGGACAGGAGGGACCACAGTTCAGGTCTTTCCTGTAACCCCCATAGTGTCAGAAATTGTGCTGATCAGAAAGGTCTTAGCATCTCTTTATCAATTCCTAGGAAATAACCCACTTCATTTATATTATGGCATAGTGGAAAGAACCTCGTGTTTGGAATCTCTACACCGGAGTCAGAATCCTGGCTCTGCTCCTTAGGAACTAGGCGACCTTGGGTAAGCCACTTCCACTCTCGGGGCTTTAGTTTCCTTATTTGTAAAGCAAAGAAGTTAAACTACTTGACTTCTGCAGATCTCTCAACTCTAAATAAAATGAGGCATTAAAAGGCAGCTAAGTGGTACCATGGATAGGGTGATAGAAGTGGGTCATAAAGACTTTAATTTGGATCCTGGCTCTGGTATTTACTGGACACATGACTGCGGGCAAGACACTTAAGCCCAAATTTCCTCATCTGTAAAATAGGAAGAATAATACAACACAGTTGTTATAAGAATCAAATGAGATAATATGCAAAGCATGTCATAAATTTTAAAGTACTATCCTGTTATTGTTTATTATTATTATCCTTTCTCAATTAATATTTAGTAATTATATATAAATATATACATATATCTATACATGTATTAAATATACATGTGCGTATACATATGTATGTATACATAGAGAGAGAAAGTCAAAGCCTCACTTTTCTCCCTCTTGCTCAAATGTAAACATATGAGTTTACATATTTCATTTAGCATTTATTTTATCCCAAGCACTCATGCTCTATATTTGCCTGATGTAATTTAAGGTCAGTTAGACAGCATCCTCAGGCTATAGAATTGGGGAAGCTAGGGGTGTCCTCACCTACACCACCAGGAACTGGAGGAGTAGAACAGGTTAGACATTCTGTCTCAAGAAGGAGGCTGAAGGCAATGCCCCATAACAAAGCATTGCCTCCAGCCAATCCTTGGAGTCATGAAGGTATTACCTTTACAGTAGCAGGTCATTCATCTGTTTGGTCACAGAGTGGGAAGGGAGATAAACAGTACATTATGGAAAACCAAGGAGAGAAAGAGAGAAAATAAAGATAAAATGTTAGCCTGTGCACAGTTTTCAGAAGGGCACAAAAGGACCCCAGAGAATATATGCAGAGAGACTGAGAGAAAGAGAGACAGAGTCAGAGAGACACAGATAGAGAGAGACAGAGAGTGAGAGAGACAGAAACAGAGAATAAGAGACACAGATAGAAAAAGAATGAGAGACAGACACAGATACAGAGATAGACATATCATTTTCTCTATATTACTTAGACAATGCCCAACATAGCCAGATAAAATAATAAAATAAAATAAAAAAGTCTCCTTTCCTTTTTGACTCCCTTCAAAAAGAAGGTCTATTATGAGATCTATCATCACAAACTGCTGATGGCATAGCCATCAAAAACTTGAGAAATGTTCAGTTTGGTAAGATGCCTGGTAGATAATGCTGACCCTCTTATACTTGCTGATTTGATGATTGGCCATCCTTGAAAATCATTACCAGGTAATATCTTTACTTCCTTTTTTATGTGCCAACACAGTTGTAGGAAGAAGAGGGAAGTAGAAAAGCATGATTGTTCTCTGCTCATACCATTTTCCTAAACTTAGCTTGACAAAAGAGTGCTACTTTTCTAATTTAACTCAAAAATTTTGAGCAGTCACATGGCATCAGTCAATCTTGGATCAATTTGCAGCAAATATCTTCCTTCTACTAAGAGGCATCAAGTCTTTCTATGTATCAATGGATGGTAAAGGGGAGGGGAAGGGAGAGAAAGGAGAAAAGCAGGGAGAGAGACAGGCAGTGAGAAGAGAATAGAGAGAGAAGGAAGAAGAGGAGGAGAAAGGGAAAAAGAGGAGGAGGAGGA
>NW_027185771.1:1851808-1856887 GCF_028583685.1 Petaurus breviceps papuanus
AGAAGAAGAAGAAGAAGAAGAAGAAGAAGAAGAAGAAGAAGAAGAAGAAGAAGAAGATGGAAGAGGAGGAGGAGGAAGGGGAGAAAGAAGAGGGGGAGGAGAAGGAGGAAGATGACAAAGGTGGTGGAAAAGGAGATTGAGAGGAGGGGAGAGAGAAAAAAGAGGGGAGAGTGAGAAGAAGGAGGAGGAGGAGAAAATAGTGGAGAAGGAGACTGAGAGAAGAAGAGGGGAGAGAGTAAAAAGAGTGGAGAGAGAGAAAAGAAAGGGGAGAGAGGGAGAAGAAATGAGAGAGAGGGAGAAGAAAGGGAAGAGAAGGGAAGAGGGAGAAGAAGAGGAGGGGGGCGGGGTACTGGTCAAATGACTAAGAGAATAAAGGTTCTTAAAGAAACAAGATTTTAAAGTTCTAATTGTTTGCTTATTGACACAAATCTAGGGGAGCCACTCAGTGGATAAAGGTTCACACAGTACATGGCACATCTTTATGTCAATTTTTAGCTATCATGTCATAGCCCGACTCGAAAAGAAGAAATGCTGAAAACTCATAGGCCAGAAATGAGCAGCCTATTAAGATCTGAAAAGCTGTCATCCCCACTGAAAGGACGTGCGTCAGCCACTGAGGATATATTTTAAACCTCCTGTCCGCAAGAAAACTTTAATAATGCAGCCCTGCTCTAATGTCTTGTGAGAGGAGAGGCAATTTTACTTCTTCTATTAACCCAACGTGATTACAATGGCTTATTTCATGGAATATTAAGTTCAAATTCTGCTCCCTGGGAGGACAATAAAAAAAAAAAAGAGTATGCTTATGACTTTGCCCGAAATAGCCACAAGGACCCACAACTCTGTGGTGCCTTTTAATGCATCCAAGCAGTAATCTACCTTAATTTGCTAATGGTGAGATAAATTAGTGACCAGATAATAAACTGAAAGGATGTTATCAATATGGGAAGCAAATGTTTATCTTTCTCCAAAAAAAAAAAATGCAGCTGAAGAAAAGCTTGTGGTGGTCTCTCCATTCCTAGCAAAATCCCCACACACACCCCCTTCATCCAGGAAAAAAAAATTAAGTCCTTGTCGGACAACTCTAGCCACAAGGCAACAATACGCTGAGCATTTTGTGCTGAGACCACAGCTGGGGTGGCTTTGTATAAATGGAAACATAAATAACTACCTTGAAGCAACAAACAGTTTCCAAACTACCTGAACTGCATATGCATGGCAGAAAGAAAATTGGGTTTCCTCAAAGAATCCCCAACCTGATCTACTCTATCAGCAAATGCACTGTGAGAACTGCAAGTTCATAGGAATGGACAGACTATTCTAATGAATGGCACCTAAAAATGATTCTGGAGTTATCAACTGTAGACATTTAGAGATAAGCATCTAGGTCAAACAAACTGCTTTTAATTAATGGAGAAAGACTGGTATGAATTAGAACCACAATTAGTAAGCAAGACAGAAATCACATACTTCTGCCTTGTACCTTCCACCTCTCTCCCAAAATGACTAGCCCCCAGCCTTAATAATATTCTTTCATCAACAAGCTCCCTTTCTTCTGATCCTTCACCATGTAAATTGAGAGAATGATCTTTCTTATTTGTCCTGGACAGAAAAGTTCATTTTCGTTGACTATATATGTCAAGGGACTGACTACTATAAGAAACGATAGAGATTGGGCAGGTTGCTTTAATAACTAATCTGGGTCATTCAGTTTGGAAAAAAAAGAAATGTCCATCTGGGGCTTCCATAAACAATACTAATTTGGTGGTAGGTTAGCCACATCTTGTTTAATTGGGTTCTGCCTGCCTTAGTGCAGGGATTGAATTAGCTCAGGCCTACATCACTGTAATTCATCTGAAAACAGGAGAGTCCAGCCAATATAAAACAAGCTTTTCAAGTTTGCTCTGGAAAAAAAAATTAGGAAGAAAACTCTCTGCCTCAATTTATCATTTACTGGATGCTTTAAGGAGCTAGCACATTCAGGTAAAACAGAATAGAGAGCACTCACAGGTATGGATCTGAAAGGAGAGGATACTGGGGTGGCAATTCATTCATTCTTTTATGGGGGAAATGCACACTTTTTCCTTTAAAAAAATGAGAAATGCAAATGGAAAATCTCATTGAATGAATGGCCTGCATAAGGCTAAAAGCACCTCAAGGAAGATAAAGCCAAGAACAGGGAGATACATACACATATAGTTATATGTATATAAATAAATTATATGTGTGTGTATCTATGTATGTGGATATAGTCTGAGACCCTGAAAGGGAAAGTGACCTAAAAATAAAACATTTCCTCCTACTCTTTCTTCCTCACCCTGTTTTCCGTTTTATTAGACCCGTGCTACAAAGTGATCTGATAAGAACGTGCAAGGCTAAAAGGCGAACGGCAAACATCCCAAATCACAACCTGATGTATTTCCCCAGCCCTGACCTTCAGATACAAATCGTACAGAAATCTGCAAACCCACCAACTATGTGGCACCACATGTTCCCAGCATTTTCAGACACAAAAGTCGGGGGGAGGGGAGAGGGAGAGGGAGGGAGGGAGGGAGAGAGGGAGAGGGAGAGAGAGAGAGAGAGAGAGAGAGAGAGAGAGAGAGAGAGAGAGAGAGAGAGAGAGAGAGAATGAGAATGAGAAACAAAGGTGTTGCTATTTAAACCAGTTAGCCTTTTTCTCCAGTAGTATCTTGAGATTAGGTATGTATGTGTGCAAGGGTCTCCTTCCCTCTTCATCTGGGTTTGGGTATGTGCGTGCATATAATATATGTGTGTGTATATACATAATTTATATGTCTTTATGTGTCCATGATATAATGTGTGTGCATAATCCACAAGAGATATAATATATACATTCTATGTGTGTATTTTGGAAAAAAAAACTTCAAACAAGAAAAATTTATTGCATTGTGAAATTAGTTCAAATTATGACAACTGTAAGAAAAAAATTATATGGGCAAAATTTGGGTCTGGTGGAAGAATTCTTTGATGTCTGGATTCCAATTTAACCCCCGACTGAGTTCTAAGAATCAAATGAACAAAGTATATCATACACCCCAAGACTGCCTGTCAGCACGAGTCGTCATGTTTTATTTTATTCTTTCCAGTCGCATGTATTTACAAAACCCTGTTCTGACATTTCCTCCCTTCAAAATGTACACATTCACTGGTCCGGGCAGTTGCCAAATGCATTTGCAACACAGCCCCAGCCAAGGTTGGCTCATTATTTATATGCATTAGTATCAACAAATACACATCGCTCTCCTTTTATACACTTGCCATCATTCCATGTGGAATCTTCCTACGTCTGACTGCGACACGGACATCTGAACACATACAAACAGCCATGGTTGGATCCCTTCTCAAGATGCATACCGTAAACATTTAATTGTTTGTCTGTATACAGAAGTCCTTATCTGGGCTGTCTTTCTACCTAGGACCTGCTAATGGGGAAAAATGTCTTTTGATGAAAATTCATATGTGAATGTTCCAAAACATTCCGGTGTATACGTTACCATTATGCTCATCTCTCTCCCGGTGTCGGTGATACCATATATCTCTGACTACATTGCCAAACAAACCTGTATTTTATAAATAGTCATGAGCACTTCAGTGTTAAAGGCTGAACAAGCAGTAATACTGGATAAACCCTGCACTGTGGAATGCTTGTGTATATGCAGCATACAAAAATAACTTTATCTGAGTATATGACCATAAAGTGAGCTAAGCCTCCGAATATTTTAAGGCTGTTATAAATGTTTAAAATGTTAATAATAAATCTAGGTTGTTTAAAGAATATTTCCAAATAACATAAAATATTTAGTTTCTCCCCCCCCCACATTCCCCCCAAACCATAAAAAGATAAGATTTATCACAAAATGTTTGAGGGATAATCAGCCATTTTTGGCTAATATATTTTAATATTTATACACCTGACACACGTTGAATATAAATGATACATCATGATTTCCCATAGTGTATGGAATTTATACAATTAACTGTAAGATCCAATGGCTTGAAGGCTCACAAGATGCAAACACAGTTACAAGGCTTTGCTGATTATTGTGATAAATCTTATAAAGCATAAAAACATTAAGGTATACTCTGTTTACACCATTCATTCTAAAATATAGCACACAACAACATTATTGTTTCTTATTAAAAGATTTATACTTTCTTGGTCAGGTTTTTTTAACCTTATGGAGAAAATTTATTTACAAGTATTCAAAAATATTTTTCTATTTTCCACTTCTAAACACGAGTTTGAAATATGCGCTGAAATTCAATATCAATTTTCTACTTATTTCTCAAGGGTTATATCTGTTCATAATAATAGTAGCAAACATTCAAACTTTATTTATTTATTTTTGCTTGCACCAAAGGGCTAGGATTTAAAAAAAATAAAATCAGCAATAATGAACAGCTTTATATATATACATACATGTATACATATATATAGGACAAGCACATATATGACATCCATGTGCATGTGTGTATGTATGTGTGCATATATTCCAGATGCCACTATTAATCATCAATGCCAACATCATGCTTATCAATTTATATATACTGAGTAGCAACATTTTTAATATTCATAGGAAAATGAGCCTCGAACATAAACTGAAGGCTTGTATGCTTGGGGGGGGGGGTATTTTTCTTTTTTTTCTTTAACTGAAGAGTCTTTGAAATTGAAGGAGATATTTTTCATATAAAAGAGATATTTTATAATTCTTTTTTGCACATGTGCAATATATGAAGTCACTCTAGGGTTAGACTCATAAAATAAATGCTGCAGAATCCTCTATATTATCCAAGGTTTGTTTCCATTTTATTTTTTAAAAAGCTGAAGCTGTAACATCTGAAATGTGAAATAGAAACGGTACCGAGGTCTGCAGGCAAGATCTTAGGGTTGTCCACCCGTTAGTGAGAAGGAATTGAGCACTGCAGCTGCTTATCAAATCAGTTTTATGTTTCTGAAATGAGTTCCTGCTGCTGAGTCTGAATCTGTAGACTGTCAGCAGGGGGGAAAAGAATATATATATATATATATATATATATATATATATATATATATATATA
>NW_027185771.1:1856897-1881705 GCF_028583685.1 Petaurus breviceps papuanus
ATATATATATATATATATATATATATATATATATATATATATATATAGTATGTGTATATGTATGTATACATCTATACATATGTATGTGTATTCATACATATGTATGTATATATCATCTATAAGATTTATCTAGCCCCTAAACAAAACCTCTATAAAGATGCACAAGTTTTACCAAACCTATGTCTAGACTATAAAAATATACATTAACTGTAGACATGTTTATATGCATATAAACATACATGGTAATATGGTCTATATGTTCATTGGTACCCATATCACATGCACATTATATGTATGTGTTTGTCTGCCGGTGAGGTATAAATCTTCGGGTATCAGCTTTGTCTTTACACAAGCTCCCTAACGTCCATTCCATCATTTGCATGTTTCTTTCAGCCAATGTTTGTTCTCACATTCCTGCCCTCTCCTTTTTCTTTTTGTTGTAGTAAATCTAACCTTTCCAGTGGATTCCAACTTGCACATGCTAGGAGCATCATTTCCTCAGCTGCCCAGTCAGGTATTTTGGATGGTAATCTATTAACATATGTTTTCTTCATTAATTTGCCATATGGAACAGTGAAAGGAGTATTCTAAAGTACAGCCTTTCTCCTAACTTTTTTATTGGAGAACAATCCACTGCCAAGTGTCCAGCCCTAGCTTTGTTCCTTATTTCATATGGGTCTAATGGCCTTTCTTGGAGAGAGAGAGAGAGAGAGAGAGAGAGAGAGAGAGAGAGAGAGAGAGAGAGAGAGAGAGAGAGAGAGAGAGAGAGAGGGAGAGAGAGAAAGAGGGAGAGAGAGAGAGAGAGAGAAACCCCACATGGATGCACAATCCACAGCTAAACCCCAAATAAAGAGACAGTGTTGTGTATTTACAATCAAAACATTAAATATCTGAAGCCAATTTGGACTCCCTGAAATCTCTGATACAAGTGAGAAATCATGCTAAATATGAACCCTGCTAACTTTATTTTTAATGATGACTTTTTGAAAAACAAGGTAGGGGTGGGATCAGCAGGGTGAATGTAAAAACTGTTAATCTTAAATTTCTACAAAGCCAAGTGTCAGGGTAAGCATGTATGGAGCATCAAGCATAACAAGATGAAAACGAGGAGGTGTTGGGGGGGGGGGGGGGGGGGGGGGTCCCAGGCACTTGCTTTCCTTGAATCCCTCTGAATACATTTCACAATTCATCAGTTTTTGTCTTTCCTGCCACGAGTGAGGACAATCAGACCAGACACCCATTAGATTTTTCATGCAATTTTTTTTTCTTGTTCATGACATGTTGGCGGGGAGGATGGCAATTCTGAAATCTTACCAAATGAGAAAAATGTCAGAAACTGAACTGACAGCTAGTGGTTACTATGGTGATAGGTGATATTGAAAAAAAATAAAATAAAATAAGACTCGGTTAATTCAAACAGAATCAAGTTGGGTATTTTTTAAGCCAGTGGATACAGATGAAAACTTAATCCTGATATTGGGACATTATCTTTCTAAGCTAACAGTCAAAGACACCATTTAGCTTAAATAATAACTAAATACACAGCTCATAATCATGTGATTAAAAAATGCAAAGAAGGAGTATTGATAAGAGAAAGGCAAATGATATCACCAAGTAGCCGGTTATCAGAAAAATACTGCATCTAACCTATGGAAACAATTTTTGTTTTAGAAAAAAAGTTTCTAATTCTAGCAAAATATATTAAGAAAGAGACTGAGGGAAAACATGGAAGCTTCATAGAAAGAAAAGCTGAGAAAATCTTGAGAGGAAAACATTCTGTTAAGTGAAAAAAAATACATCAGATTTAACTTCAAAATCCACCCAAACATGAAAAAAACAAAACCTTGGGGGCTATATTATTTTCTAAGTCTTTAACCTCTTCATTTTAAAACCCATTCTATGTCACTAAAATCCCAGTATTTGGTTTTAGAAGCAAAATGTCTATTCTCCATATCTTGATGTCTCCCTTTGGCTGAAATTCAGTTTAATGCTCTTTGGGGACCTTCACCTCACACTAAACAAAATTTTTAAAATATAGTAATGCATCCATGTACTGGCACCTTTTGCTCATATCAGACAATACTTTCTGAACTAAATGCCAGTTATATTTTTATTCGATGAGGGTGGTACTTCAAAATAATCAAACAGAAAATAATGAAAGCATAGTGCCTCACCAGCAGAAATAAATATACAGTTAGTTGGTCCCACCTATAAACCATAGGTAATTCCATGGAGAATTTTTTAAGAGGGAAAGCAAAACACACACACACACACACACACACACACACACACACACACACACACCCACGACGACGACAACGACTAGAGAGGATATAAAGAAGTTTTAAGGGTTTCAGCCAAGGGGAACACATTGTGTATGCAAAATCCTTGACGTGGAACCAAACTTTTTTCAGACCTTTTCAACAGTAAGACACTAAAATGCCACATGCAAATGGATTGATGTTGAAAAGTGTATTTATAAGGCAAGAGGTAGTTCTTATTTTCAGAAACCCTAAGCCTGAAACATTTCCATGAATTCACATTTTACCCACGCACCACACACCCAGATTCACTATATTTTTCCCCCCATTCGATATAAGGATATTAAATTATCTACTATACCATATTTTTTTAAAAATCAAACCTTTTGAGAGTTACAAGTAACTAGCAAAAACAAGGTTCTTATTTATAACCCCAAGCTAGTATTTAATTTAAGGGGGGGAGATATTATCAAGGAAGAAGCTCAAGAAAAAAGGAAAAAGAAAAAAAGGTGGGGGGGGGGCAGAAAATAAACCACAATGTGGAACAGGTTAGAGACGCTCAGAACCAGCTACTAAACAGACTGCAATGCCATCTACTGGGAAAGTGAAGTTAGGCTGTAGATAGAATAACTTATTTAAAGGGCTAAAAGAATTAACAGAGGGAAAAATCAAATCCTCCATCCTGTAGCATACAAAAAAATAAATCACTGAAATCAGTTGCTTTTGGAGATCAGTCTGTCCTCCTGAGCTCTCCTCAGACATTGTACTTTTTAATTTCTAGCTAAAGTCTCTCTTTTTAACTCCCTCCAAACTACTTTGAAGAAAAAGTTAGTAGCACCCAGCTAAAAATAATAATAATAATTCCTAATAACAAATGGCCTTGGTATCTTTGGCAATCTCCAGCTTGAGTTTTATTTTTATTTTGTTTTTCCACAAACAGCATTTGTTAGAATCTCTTTGGCAAAACATGAAAATAAAAATAATTTTTTTTTTAAAAAAACCTACTTATAATATGCGGTTGGGAAATTGATTCTATGGGAAAAGCTATGATCCTGATTTGGGGATAGTCAAAGTGATGTACCCCTAGCATAATGCCATTTAGGGGATCTTTCTATATTATAAATATTGAAGGATGGTATTCATTCATCTTTTGTAGAATAAAACATGATGTGTAGCTTCCAGGCTAAGTAGCCTCTTCTTTGCTCAGCCCTCAGAGAAGTGGAAGATGGGCAAGGCCAAGGGTCACTGTCTCTTGATCTCTCCATGAAACTATTTACTCTGATGAGTACACCCTATAAGAAGGGTGAGCTATGACCTCAATTAAAGAGGGATTTGTTTTATAAGCAAAAATTAAATGGTCTCTATTTAAAGGCAGAAGCCAGTACACTCAGATCCCCTGTTAAAAGATTTAATTTCATTTATTTCATTTTTTAAAAATCGATACTGTATGATATGTTTTTAAAAGGAGGTGGATGAGAGTGCCCCAAGAAGGTGAGAATGTGTATCCGTTCAGCAAGGCTTAAAGATAATACTGGACAAATGTTATTTGCAATCTGTTACTGTATCATGAAAGGAACAAGAGAATATAGGAACAAGTGTACATAAATTAGTAACTAACAGGAAGTTCTAGTTGACTATCAGGCACACTGATGAATAAAACAATCCCATAAAGCAGGAGTTCATTTTTTTTGTTATTATTTTGTGTGCCTTTGACCCAGTTGGCAGTCTGGTGAAGCCTATGGACTCTTCAGAATAATGTTTCTAAAATGTATTAAATTTATAAGGTTACAAAGGGAACCAATTCTCTTGAAAGAGTCATCAAAATATTAAAAGGAAGAAGAGGAAGTTCACAGAACCAAAGTTAAGAATCCCTGCTGTAAAAGGACCCAAGAATGTGGGAGGTAGAGATGTGAATAGTGAAGCAGCTTTCTCTATCTGACAGTCTCTTTAACCCAAGGGCTATCCACTGCCCTTAACCTTTACAAAAGAGCTCCCCTTCAAGATCTAGGTGGGGGGTTAGGAGTGGCAGGTGGCTCCTGGATGTTAGCTGTCAGTCAGATTTGGCATCATATCCCCAAAAGCTTCTGATAAAACACAGAAGAATACACACACACACACACACACACACACACACACACACACTCACACACACACATGCAAATCTCATTGACATGAGGGCAAAAGGGAAAAAATATTTCATAGAAAAGTTTAAAGAAATGTAATATAAATGATAGGGAAAAACTTCAAAGGGAAGGGGGAAAGTCATCTTTTCCAACTTAGTAGCATTTCTAGACCTATGAAATCTGCTAGGATATCTTATTTTATTTTAAAGAAAATCAGCACTGTATGATAAGATTGAAAGAGAGATAAGTAAGAAAACCAAGAAAAGGTATGTGGCCATGGACATCCATTTAGAAGGACTTATTATCTTAAAATCCTAGCCAAATTCCCTTATCTGGATGGTAAAGATTTGTTTTAACCTAGCATGCTTACAGCTGGCAGAAATGCTCTCAAGCACCTTCCCAAGATGTATGTGTAAAGGCTTGGTTTAAACACCTCTCACTGAACACAGCCTAATTTGGCAGCCCCATTTAAATATATCTTAGCTATGCATTGTGAAATCTATTTCCAATTGTTTTATGCCATCGCCCTTCATGTGAGAGGGAAGTTAGCTCGGTGGGGAAGTTTCCAACCATCTCTTGCTTCAAAACTCACATTGAAAATATCATAAAACATCTGCATTTGCAGGCAACTTGTTTTCCAACTCTCGAGTGACCACGGACTCCTTCATGATCTAGGCTAGAATAAAGGGCTACTACATTACAATCATCTGATTTTTTTTTTAATTTCTAGGTACCTCAGTTTTCTTTGTGGCAGGAAAAGGGAAAGAATATGTTGGATTCAGAAGAAATGGGAGGGAGGTCAAATAATCTTCAAAAAATGCAGTCCTGGATTCCCTGTTCTGTAATACCAGTGGCTTTTGTGGAGTGCTGCTTTTCTTTAAATGAGCAGGACCACACATACTCACTCATTCAGAATAAGTCTATAGATGAACTGGCTCCAGTATTTTTTAAAGGAACTCAGCTTGTGCGGTCTGCTGATATCTCAGAGAAACAAGGAACTATTTTCACATCTCATTCACAGAATGGATGAGCTGCAAAGCAGACAAGCGTTCTGGAAATTATTCAGTTTATCACAATATGCAAGAAGATTCTCTTACTTTCATACTTTCTTTCTGAATCAAGTTCCCCAAACCGAACTCGTTGACCGGGACAGTAATTAGAAATTATGCGACATTTGACTAGAGAGATGTTTATTAATTAAAATCATACATATTCACCTCTTCCCCTACTGCATTCCTCCCTTCCCCAGCAAATAAAGAAGTCCCATGATCCTACAGATTAAGTCACGTCTCCAAAAACCCAAAGAGAAGGAAATATATCTCCTAGAATCACTATTCAGCTATCTTTTGCCTGGTTTAAAAAAAAATAATAGAATTAAACAAACTTTTAAATTCCACTGTCTCCACAAACTCTGAATGCTTCTCAGGGACACCAGTTTGTTGCTTTAGTATCATTAAAAAAAAAAAAGAAAGAAACTGATCATCACTTGTTCAAATTGTCCACGTCTTTAAAAAAGGGTTTTCTGATCTGCATTCAGTTCTCTATAGTTATTACCTGATCAATTTCCCAACCGCAGTCCCCTTGCCATGCAAATGCCTTAAGCCCGGCCCCCCAGACTTCAGGCAGCAATCCTTAGCTCCCTTTGACTTCCTCGGATGTCTGGGGCATGAAATGCTTGCAAGAATATGGCTTCTTTACTGACCAACTTTTATCATCGGTTGCTAAATTAGCTAATGATTAATTAGTTAATGTTTGCAAAGCACTTTGAAGATGAAAAGCACCAGCATAAGTGCTAAGTGTAAAACAGGGCATTCATTATTCTATTCTGCAAACACTAATTAGCTTTTAAGAAAAATGTGGAGTCCCCTAACTCCCCACTCCACCCCCAAACTGATCCATAATGTTTCTCCTATTAAAGGTGAGAGTGTTTGTTTGTCCCACAGATCACTAGAGGTTCACCTCCTGTTTGGAGGCTTTTATGCCCTGAGACGCTAGGAGATCCTGCCTGATTTTTTATTGCTGGGTAACCCCTGGGTTTTCAGCACTGCTCGAGTTCAACTGGTGATGTCATCCATACAAAACATAGCATTTTTTTTTACTGTCAAAGAAGCTTTGAAGGATTACTTAACAAAGCTAAAAGTAAAGAATGAAAAGTCTCCAAAAGTGGCACAGAAATATGATCACTGAACTTTATATTTAGGAAGAATTAAGCTTTTAAAGTTTTGTTCCACTAAAAAGGCTCTTTAATGGTCGTTCTCCAGGTGGCCTCTCAATTTATTGTGGGACTCCACTTTGATGGCTGTGAGTTCTCATGGGGACTATTATGTCAATAATTTCTGCAGCAACATTTTGTTCCAGGTAACAGAAATTACTCAGAAGATAGAGTTGGGGTCTGGAAATTCCAGGATCCCATTGTAAATTGCCCCCATACCAATGGGCAACAAAAATGAAAAAAGATACCTTTCACCTTTTCTCCCCTTTCCACCCCTACTCTGAAGTTAGAAAGAATAGACATTGTGTTTAAGGTTCTAGAAATATCACTACAACCAAAAGTTGCTTCTCTCCACCAAAAACAAAAGGTCTATGGTTAGTTATTTTCATATTTGATGACTTAGTCATAAGACCTCCATTAAAGCTGATGAGAAATCAGGGTAGCTAAATCCTATGCAATTCTAAAAATGCAGGTCCTGGGTGCCATTCACCACCTTGATCCAGGCCCAGAACCCTAACTGATTTCAGTCAGCAGGCCATGTCCATAAACACTGGAATTTTCAGGAAAAATGTCTTGAGATGATTATTTTGGGTAAAGAGGGTTTTTTGGTTTGGTGTGTGTGTGTGTATGTGTGTGTGTGTGTTTAGTATCTTTGTTTAGGAGAAGCAAAATGTCTGCTTGTGGAGAAGAAAAGAATGTAGAAGTTTTATACAGAGATATGGTACTGTTAGCTTCAGAGATGGCTGTGGGGGATTTATTTGGGGGACCATTTCTGACATTAAATCTCTGCTTTTGGAAACTATGAGGAAGAGGCAACGTAAAAAGTGAAACCCTACACAAGCAAAGAAACCATATCAGCAACACCACATATAAACCAGAGAATAAATTAAACAAAAGTACTTTTGCGCCTGTGAACATATGTTCTCTATGCATTCAGGACATCCGTTTTAGGAGAGAACAGACCCAACAGAACATGAGGACTCCATAGATTGGAGGCACCCACATCCATTTAACAAAAAAGAGCCCATCGACATTTTGATTCCTAGAACTGGAGATTTGGCAGTAACACTAGAGACAGGCTTTCTTCCACCCACTAAAATGCATCTGTCACAAAAGTACAGTGTAATCACTTGAAAACCTTAAAAGTGGATGTAATGAAAACTGTGGGTCAGGTCCTAGTTGATTTTTTTTTTCAAAAATTTTCTAAGTGGTTGAAAAAAAGACAGACACCTGAAAAATATGCAAAAATCTAAAACCCATCCTTTTGTGGAGGGGGAAAACACAACATCCTTAGGCTTTGGATAGGGGTATTGAAGCAAAGGGCAAAGGCTAGTCAGTCATGGCTTCCCAAGGTATCAAAAAGTATGCCAAATACCAAGAATGGGAAGGGATGTGGGCAGGCACAAAACTGGAAAAGGAGTGTTCCTTTAATGGGAAAGAAAGGTTACTGGGAGAATTTCAACAATTATTTAAAATTCTTATCTAAATCAAGTTTGCTTCTGAATATCTTTTTCTTATAATTGAACAAGTGTTCAACTATATCAGGCAGTCACAGCTGTTCCAGGACATGAGCCACACTTAGGGTAACAGCTTTCGTTACACATTTTTGTGGAGGGGTTTCCATAGCACTGTGATCAGAGTTTGCATATTTTTATGCCGCTTGCATATTGGAAATAAACTCTCTTTGCCATTACTTTCACACAAGGCATCTGGCTTTCCTGTTTTCTGAAAAATAAAGGGGAAGGAGTTACCTTGATTTAAAAACAAGTGGCCACAGTATGTATAAAAACACCTTATTTTATATTAAGGTGATATTAAAAAAAAAACTTCTCCTTAAAGAGTTAAAGAGTATGAACTGAGGAAGCCTGGAAATATACAACTTTATCTAGCTTGTCATCACTGAGCTGAACAGGAATGCCATCTTTTCTACTTTCAAAATATCGTTATACCCATATATCCCATATCCAGATAATAAAGAGTATTGTAGTAACAATACCCACATAAAACCCCATCTTCCATTAAATAGTTTGGTTGGGTGAAAAGCCAGGTACAGAAACAAATGCATGTGTGATTTGGAATGTGATTGTTTATTGGGTATTGCAAAGCACCTGTTCAGTAAAGAAAACAGTGGCGAGCCAGCCCACAGGTGAGCATTCTCTTAGTAGATGATATTCAGATCCTGAACAAAAATGTTTTTATATTTGCGATTGTAATTGCAAATTGCAAATCTAAATTTCAATCACAACTGATAAAAATATGAAATCAATTTGACTGAAAAGACTAAGCTTCAGAAACACCCCCTGGAAAAAAAATATCATCCTTCCATGTGAAAATTGTTTTTGTTTATCTGGATTTTACAAAAAAAAGCTATCTATATTCTATTGTTTAGGAAAAGACAATCATCTGTTGCTCATTGTCTTCTGCCCAGAATTAGATCTTAAATAGCTATAACTGCTTTATCTTTCCAAATTACTACAATATACACACACTTTGTCTAAATTTTTCCTCTTGTTGTTCAAGCCCCTGAAATTAGCAGATTCCAAATTATCCAGTTATATCAATGCTTTTCACTTAAAATTTTAATAATAAACAGAGGCATCTTCTTTCTTTCTTTCCCCAGTCCCTCCCTCTCTTCTGAGAACTGAAGGCTGTTGCTGAAAGGAACGAAAATCTGGAAAGAGTTTGAGGTGGACTGGCCAACCCCCTTTCATTTCCTTCACATGTTTACAATCTAGCACCTTTCTGAAGACAAAGATGGGAAAAAAGCTATTTTTCCCTTTGACTGAAGGGTGAGACAGGGGGGTATTAAAAACTGATCAATGTAATTTTTTTCTCAGAAGTATTTGCACATCTGTGAAATAATGTAATTTATAAAAAAATCTTTTTTTATATGACATTCATGATTATAGCCTGATCTGGAGAATTATTCAAATATAAAATTAAACGTTCAAGGACTAGCTGTGCTGTGGATGGCTGAGCTTTTACCAGCTGTGCTTCAAACTTCTATAATTCTATTAAAAGTATAAAAATGAGGTTTCTGGGCAGATTTGAATCTCTGGGAAAGAGAGGTAATATTTCCAAATCGTGTGATGATCAATTCTTTCTTTTTTTGTTTTCTATTGATTATCATCCTCATGGTTTAAAGATGTTTCCAAGGACTGCCAAAAAAAAATAAGGGGGTGGAGGGGAATTGCCCAGCAAGGGAAATGTCCTATAAACTAGACTGCATTTTATTATCATAGAGCTTAGGGAAATCTGCCTCTTAAGAGAGGTTACAAACCTTTAAAGTGAATTCTCCTGTTCCGTTAAAATTGTTTGGGATTTAATATGAGCCATCTGTAATCTACCTGGTCTACTCTCTTAAGCATCCTCTACTAACCCTCTTCCTCTTCCCCCTCCCCCTTCCCCACCATCATCCAAAAAGAACAAGTACCTCAAATAACCTACAGAAATATACCTACACCATTCCACCAAAATGCACATACCATACAAGAAAAAAAAAAGTCTCTGACCAAGGAATGGAGAAGAGAAAAAGTTTTACCCATTTCTGCTGTCTGTAAATGTGTGAAGGGAAGACTCCTTGCAAGCATTCCTTCAATTAAAGAACTCAAATTGAAACTGAAATAACTAAATCAATGTAACCCAAACAGTAAACAATATTGCTAATAATTATAGCTGAGAAAGATAGGAACTCTGGGAACTTTCTCCCTTTGCGGTTATGAGCAGTCAGTCCATTCATTCCAAGTCAGAGAGACAGCACTGAGTTATCCTCAAAAAGATTTTTTTTTTAAATCCACAACCCAAATTCTGGTTCTTTCTCTTTCCCTCAATATGTACCTTTTAGATATAGATTGTAAAGTGAGGACTAAAGAGAAAAATAATCACAAAACCCAGAATCAGTTTCTGGCTGAATATAATCAGATTTTTTTTAAGTAGAAAGAAAAATACAACCCTGAAAATGGACCAAATTTTATGGCTCAAATCTGTAATCCAGTGGTCATGGAAAAGCTCACATTAGTAGGAAAGGGGATCTGCAGTTACAGTTTAAAAAAAAAAACCTCAACAACAGGCAAAATAAGGGATAAGATATTGTTTCTGCTGCCTAAGACAGACGGACTTTAATAACACTTAACAGAATGATACACATTAATGATCTCAGAAAGCACTTCTTATGCCTCATCCATCATGCGGAGGAGAAAATGAAGCCTTCGACAGCATTAGGAATTATTCTAGATCTTGTCAGTAATTCGCAGCTTCTCTGTAGTATCACAACACAAATTTGGGTGTGTGAGACACTGACCATTAATCTAGGGTTTTTTTTTTCTCTACTCACAACAGCGTGCTGAGAATGTAGCCACTGTTTCATGGAGAGATGGTGCATGGAAAGCTCCACTAAATAAAACAAGAAAAACCAGAGAGATATATGGATAGATAAACAAACTGTATAAAGAAGGGGAATTTTTTTCATTACTATGAAAGAAATCATCGTAATATCCTTGGTATATGGGCTAGGCGAATTGGCACCTATAAATGTTCAGAGCTGAAGGATGCAGAGTGTGAGCTGATTAAAAGTTTCTATAAAGTAGCAATATGATGTCAGCATCCTTAGAAGCACTTGGGTGATGAGAAAATGGTATCTTTTCTTTAGTAAGGTAATGTACCAAAGAGAAATATAGATGGGTCCATTAGGATATAATCCTAGGTAAGTACCTAGACTTGGTTTAGGCACTGTGACATTCTGGTTTCAGGAAGGGGGGCAACCTGGAAAAAGTCACATGCCCTGAATCTATTCCTAGGGCATCCTAGGGCATCAGGGAATTTATTCCTCACATACTTCTTTTGAAGTAGATGAGGGGCTGAACTGTCAACTCCAAAATTTCAACTCCAAACTGTCACAATTAAGCAAACAATGGCTTTTGGCAAGATTTTCCTCAATTTAAAATCTGTCTTTAATGGTATAAAAATCTTTTTTAAAAAATAGAATCTCTACTATAAAAATAAAGGCCTACAAATATTTGTAAAACTATCTCTTACAAAATTCCTATGAGTTGACTCCAAATTGATTTTTTTTCCATATATGCAATGCAAAAGATGAAAGCTGGCTAGCTGGCCATAGTTTCTGATAAATTAAAAATGCTTTAGCATCTAACAGTCAACTACCTAACACACAGATATACAGCCAGATACTATGCAAACAGACTGGCACTTATCAGACAGAATGAAGGAAATGTTTCTTTGCAATGGAAGAGTTGGAATGAGGCTGAAATGAAAAAGAGAAAAAGGTGACCAAATTTGGGATGCCTATCACAGTAGAAAAACCACAAATTACCAATCCTAAAACCTTCCAGAATTAAAATGGAAGTCTAGATTTTTCAGTCCCTTGATATTGGGTGACTAAAAGAAAACACACACACACACACACACACACACACACACACACACACACACAACACACACCAGACCATGAATCCTTTCGAATTGGTCTCTGGCATGCACCTCATCACTACTAACACTCAAAATATGAGTGCTATTAAAAATGTGCCCCCACCTACATTGATCTGGAAGGATACACAAATTTCAACAGAAGGCCTATGGACCAAATCCATAAGTTTGGCTGGGGTATTTTATTTTCCTCAACCTGGAGAAAGGGCTCCATATTTTCAGGTGGTGTGCACTACTATAGGAAAAAACAAGGAAGTGGACAAAGCCTTTTCAACTCTCTCTTCCCCATCAGCTCCCTCCTCCGCCCTCCCCCCATCCCCCAACTCCCCCAACTCAAGCTATAAATTAGAAATGCCATAACGGAGTATCACTGAGGTCTGTTAATGGAGAGATATTTATACTGAATGATACTTATGTCAGGAATGAGTAAAACCTGGTTTAAATGGAGGTTTTCACAAAATAATAGAGAGGACATAGCATGATCACAGTAATACTAACATGAGCTGTACCTATTCATTCATTACAGTCTCAACCCCTTCCTACTTGGAATGAACTATAATTGTTGTTATGCTAAGTCAACACGTGGAGGAGGGAGCTGCTTTGGCCAACAGTTAGTTGTTTTTCCTAAAAGCAAAAGATACAGATAAAAATCATTAGCCATGATGGTTATAATTACCATATTATTATTTCTAAAGTTAGAGGGTAAGGGAAGAACACTTTTTCATTTCAATTTCCATGGCAGGGGGTGAGGGAAGAGAGCAAAATGGAAGGCTTCATTCCCAAACAAAATTATCTGAAGTTTTAACTTTTAACTTGATCTAATTGAACTACAGAGAAAACACCAGCTGAAAATGTCACCTACTCAACAGTAAGTAAATACATTTATTTCTGTTACAAGAGAGCTGGGAGAGTGAAAGAAAAATTGTTTACGTTTCAATTGTTCTGATTCCTGACCTGAAAAAAATAACAAAAGAAGCCTGGAGAATAGGTTTTGTTGTTCGTGTGTGTGTGTGTGTGTGTGTATGTGTTTTCCTATGAAGCTTTATAGGCAAGGGGGGGTGGGAGTAGAGAATCCAGTAAGTACCTTGCAATGTCTGCCTCCCTTTTTCTCCATGCTTAATACAGTAATATTCTGAGGTAAATCTAACTAAAGGCAGATTTCAGTCAGAAAAAAACACCTTGGAAGGTCAGTTAATGGGCAGACAGATTTCAGCCAGACAAACACACTGACCCCTCCCTATTCCTCCCCCCCCCCCAAATCCCTTAAACCTAGGCTGTATATCTGCAAGTCTGCATGCACTCTATTGCTGAGATAAAGACCCAATCTGCTCATCAAACACCTCCGGGCTGGGCAATCTAATAGGAACAAATTGGCAATGACTGCCCAAGCAAGTAACACAGGCCCACTGATTTGTAGATTGATACTGATGCCTAATGATCCCCTTGGGCAGATCAATAGGAACAATCCTCATCCCTGCCTTTCTTCTTTATTGGCACAGAAGACTGAGGCAGAGGGGGAAATAGGTTATATACATGCAGAGAACTTTGGGCGCACAGAGAGGTACCAAAGTTACAGGTGTTTCTGCCTATACGCTAAGAGGGCTGCTCCAGACCCAGGACTAAGTACCCAAGTTTTCTCTGACATGGAAGATGGTATGAGTTCATTCTGTTTGGGAAGAGCCTGTGCTTTTAGAGCTAAAGCGGGGAGCCATTTTTGTGTGGACCCTTGGGCATTTTGATGAGCTGTGGCACTCTTCTCAGAATCATGTTTTTAAATATGTAAAATAAAATTTGCAGGATTACAAAGAAAGTCAATTATATTGAAATAAAGACAGTCTTCCTTTCCCATACAAGTTCACTAACCCCTTGAAATCTAGGAGTCTGGGATCCCAGTTAAGGACCCTTGGACTATATGATGGGTTCCAGATAACCACCAGATTGGGCAGAATTTCACAAGTACTGAGCTGAAACAAATGTTTGTTGTATAGTAAGAACATCTCAGCACCACCCTCCTTGCACACACCCGTCTGTACCTGCACTTTCCTTGAGAATGAGAAAAAGATATGGGGCCCAACACAATATTGATCTAAGATGCTGGACACGAATGATGTGAAATTCAGAATTCATGGGCAATGAAAGTGAAAGAAATTTTTTTTAATTGCTCCTCAGAAAGATTTAATAGCAGGGCAAAATTTTAACTATCAGAGATCAAAGAAGGAGCTAAGAATATAAACATTTGTTTCAAAATCACAGGACTGAGTCAAGGTTGATTTATCCATTATATTGTTTTTAAACAGGCTTAAAACACTTTCCCAACTAGCTTGCTTCCACAAAAGGGTTTTTTATACTTTCTATTGTGTGTGTATATTCATCTATAGGGATGGGGTGAGGACCACAGCAGGATAAAACATGCAATTCCTAAGCAGGTAGCTAAGTGGGAATCACACTTTTCCTCTAAACCCCCTCCCATCTACTTCTTCTTTCCTCCTCTCCACCAAAGGGTTAGGTCTTGTTTTTCCATTTGTGTATCATTCTTGTGAATAAAATTATTCAATTAGGAAATCCATTTAAAAGTCCTTAACAATAACAGGGAAAATCTAATGGAGTTGGTTTGGATTTTCTTTTTCAATAAATTAACATTAGTGATGTTCTATGGATTCTTGAGTGGTCATTTATATCATCAGGGTTATTGCCCATATTACACTCTGTCCTAAATTTCTATACTGATTGCGCCATACTGTAGAAAGTCAATCCTTATAGAGAATCAGCAGACAAGACTAACCAAGGGAAAACTTCCTGGGGAAACCGAATGAATTTTAATTCCGTAAAAGGAAGAAAAAAAAGTCCATGAAATCTAAAATTCTCATGCTTTTTGTTTGCGTTCCCACCCACCCCCCTTCTTTTAATTATTTGGAAAGGCTTCCCCTCCTCCAATTACCCTGTGTGTATTTGCAGGTGCTGGAGATAAAATAGCCAGGACATCTTAGAGAAAAATTCCAGTTTTTTCCTCCTCCCCAGACCAAAACCTAACCGCTTCTGAATTGGCTTTGTTCAGCAACCAGCATGGTTTGGTTTTGTTATTAAATATGAATTAAACTCGGAGGAAAAAAGAAATGAAATTTTACTTCGTGTAAATTGCTGAAACCTTTACTTCTCCAGTACTCCTGTTCCAAGAAAATAATTTTGCAATAAGGAATAAGGAATGTGTCCTCTTTCCATCTAGTCCCCCCCTTTCACACACACACACCCCCTCCCAATCTCTGCATGCTCAGAATGCAACTGAAACTGCATTGGGACCCTCTCTAACTCGGTCCACTGTGGATCATCAATTAAGAATTTTCTGGAACCTATAGCGAGCGTGCTACCAGGTTTTTAAAATAATAATAATGATAAAACAAAAACAAACACATGGCAGTTTAATTTCACACTCGAGGGTTTACATTTATATACCAAGCACATCCGTGCACACTGAGTTTCCAGCACTGACCACTTAAAATTCAAATTTCACACTAATGATAAGTGTAATCATTACAATCACCATCATCACCATCATCACCACCACAATAAAAAGATGCATTCTGTTAGCCCGTGACATCAATCAACCGTGTGGTGAAAATCAGAAGCCTCTTTCTTTCCCCCTCTCGCTCCCTCCTCTCCCTCCCTTCCTCTCTGCCCCCACCCCCTCACAGCTTCCCCCCCACCCCACCCCCTGTTCACAGAAGTGATCACATTTAATTCATTGCATCATTATGTCATCTCCATACTAATCTCTGCCCTCACACCTCCGCCACTTTGACATGCAAATGAGCTAGAAAAAAAAGCCACACATTAATATAAAAAAGTCACAGCAATCATGTCATGATTTCATGCCTTCCAGCCCCACAACATTCCCTCCAAACCCCCCCCCCCTCCCATTTCTCTTTCTAGCACGCAGTGCTGGTGATCACAAGAAACAACAGCAATCTGTTGATGATCAGACGCTAAGACAGGGAGGTGGGGAGAAGGGTACAACACATACACGTGTCAGCAGCAGCCCAGCCAGTCCTATTTGCATATTCACATGAGTTCCATTCTCAGATTGCTTAAGCAGGGAAGAAGTTAGGTGTCTTCCCCACCCACCAACCCTCCCCGTTCCATAAAGAAAAAGCAATGGAACAACAGACGGAGAAGAGGAGAGGAGAGAGAGAAAGAGAGGGGAGAGGGAAGAGGAGAGAGAGGAGAGAGAGGAAGAGGGAGAGAGAGAGGGAGAGAGAGAGAGAGAGAGAGAGAGAGAGAGAGAGAGAGAGAGAGAGAGAGAGAGAGAGAGAGAGAGAGGGGGAGAGAGAGAGAGAGAGAGAGAGAGAGAGAGAGAGAGAGGGAGAGAGAGAGAGAGAGAGAGAGAGAGAGAGAGAGAGAGAGAAAGGGTGAGCTAAATCTGTCTTACCTCAGCTAGCTTGCTTTCTGTTGCTTTTAAAAGGAATTCCCTGTGGTTCCTTTAGAATTTTTGAGAACCATCCTTCAGGGTTTTTAGTTTTCTCTCTCTCTTTCTCTCTCTCTCACTCTCTCTCTCTTCCTCCTCCTCCTCTTTCTGTGTTGTGACTGGGTTTATAAAAAAAAAAATAAAAAAGACAACTCCATGTTAAGCTAGCAGTCAAGGCATCATGAAGTCTAGGGCTACAGGGGGAGGGAAAGGAGGAGGGGTGGGTCACAGCTTAATGCTTTACAAAGGAGAGCCCAAAGCCTCTATTTTTGAAAACCTTTCTTACATAAAATGACTAATTGAGACACCATACCCCACGGAACGAACATATGCACAAATATGTACATTTTGACCAGTAGTCAAAATGCCAGTGAGGTTAAAACAGTGACGGAAACAAATGCAAGAAAATTATGAGCCTGAGTGAAAACTCCATCTCTAATCCACTTTGTTGGCCCAAGATTGCAAAGGAGACCAAACAGCTGGGGGTGGGGGTTGGGGGAGGGTTACCTGCTGAATCATATTTATGGAACCTGAACACTAAGGGATGTATCTAGGATATGGTTTCATCCAGTGAGTGCAATGAATCTCTTGCCTTTGATCAGTTTTCATCAGCGTTTTTGTGCTGGGGAAATATGTATAACATGCCTGAAAATGTTCTGGCTTTTTCCATATAATAACCTTAAAAAAGGGGGAGGAGGGGAGGCATACAATGACAAGGGCTCAGGATGGATGCAATTGACAATAGCAGCTCTATATTCCTCATATAGGATCAGATTGGTATGTACAAGCACACAGGGCAATTGTTTTAAAATGCGTCTCATTTTCTAGCCTCACACCACATCATATTTACCTGATAGGTTTTATTAGCTCCTGTGCGATGTTACTGTCCATCAGAGCAACCTGCCTGATACTCAAACAAACTAGTTCCGCCCACTTAAAGCTCTTGTATTCGAAACTGGTGGGAAACAAGCCGTTTTCTGTGTGCAGTAAGTAGCCGCTTCAAAGAAATCAACCATCAGCGCTTTAAATTAAGGAAGTTGAAATGCCTTCAAAATAAAGCTGATCCCAAACCACTCAGAGGATTTAATTCCATTTCTGAAAGTATTCATTTCTAGTAACCCAGAAGACACATCTCAAGCTGAGAAACTTCAGAAAAAAAAATGCATGTAAATGATTTCAAAACAGTGATCTTTTTGCAAATTGATTTTAAAAAGAGTGAGGTGAGACTCACAATCCTAATCAATTTTATGCTAAGATATAAACTCCCTTTTAAAAAGCATGAAAAGTGAGGAGACAATCCCCTTATACTATTGCACCATTAAAAGTCCCCCTACCTTCCTAGAAGTATGGATTACAGGATTCAGCCTCTGCACCATGCTTATGGACTCAAAACATGCAAGTTATTAGCTAAATGATGACATACCCAACATTAGCATGCATAAAGTAATGAAGGCACGACTGACTTTGCTGGAAAGGAAGGAAGGAGTTAAAAAAATGTCACCCTTACTACTAAAAGAGAAGTTGGAGGAAGGGGAGCCAGGAGTTAAGAATGGGTTAAACAAATAGTAAAATAAAAATGGTGCCTTTATTTAAAACAGAACTCTTGGCATTTTTATTTTTAGAAAAATGATTTTTGTGTGTGTGTGTGTCTTTCTGTATATATGTCTGTCTCTCTGTAAGACAGAATGAAAAGAGATGTTTTATATTCCTGTCCAGTCTTCTAGAGTTGGGGGAGGGAAAGCAAGGGGAGAGGGGAAGTTAATTTTAAGGATCTGACCACAGAACATGAGTTACAGCTCTCTACCCCCAAATGATGAAAAACATCTATGACAAGACTCATCAATGAGTTCTGAAATAAAGAGAAAGAAAGAGAAAAATATCTAAAACATTAGACACGGGAACATTATATTTCAATATTATCATATGAATTAAATGTAATTCTTGAAGCGACTAGTCCCATGGGTCACATATTAGGCCATCCCCCCCCCTTTTTTATTTAATAGAGGTCATCCAGGCTGAAAAGCAAAACCCAAATGAAAAGCATCTTCAGTGTGGTTATAACATGAGCTGCAAGGGGTCAGGCAGTGTCTTGTATGGCCTCATAAAAAATACATAACCAGACAGCCTAATAGTATTTCTTTGCATTCATTTTTGGATGGGAGATGGGGGATGGGAAAAGAGAAGGGGCTGATGTTTGTAGCTATGACAGAAAAAAAATGCAAAGCACAGATACACATTTTCTCAACTCAAGACAGTTGATAAATATTTCCTTTTATTATATAAAAAAATTTCTAGGCATTAAGCAAGGTTCTATTACTTTCCTGTATTAAAAACAAACAAATGAACAGATCCAAACTTATCTTGAAGACTATGAAAGGTATGTATCTTTAAATGCAGATTTCTTCTCTTCTGTTGCTTTGGCTATCCAACTAAATTGGGGTCTTGGCTATATTGGGTTCCTCTTCTATTTAATATTTTTAGCTCAATAGATACTTTCCCACACACACATACAGATTTTATAAGGCAAAGTTAATTCAGATGGTTTCTCTATTAAAAAGAATTACTGATGAGAAACCTCAGTGACATGTTTTCTGCCTTAATTCACTGGCACATGGGAGGGGTTTATGCAACGCAGAGAATTTATGCAGACCACAAAACATACTAGGTGAGGAGGGAGGGAAAGAAAAAGAATGTTAAAGGAAGGAAGGAGAGAGAGAGACAGAGAGAAAAAGAGAGACAGAGAGGGAGGGAGGAAGGCAAAGGGACAGAGAGAGAGAGATGAATGATGAGACTGTAACGATTGCACAACAAATAAAATTAAACAGCTCTAAAAATACTGGTGAGATGAGAGAAGCTTTAAATATATTTCTTCCCCTCCCCCTCACTTCTTTCCTCCCCAAATACAGCCAGGAGATGAGTGACCCTGCTGAGGGGAGATGGAGGCACAGAGGTGACCCAATGCTAACCAGCCTGTTAGAACTAATAAGGTGTGCTCCTAAGCCACTCCACTGACATTAGGGCATTGTGGAAATAACTCTCCTTGTTATTGCCCATCCTCAGCTTGAAATTTACTACTCCTTTGCATTATTAAAGAGACAGCTTGCATCCGCTATGGGAGAAAAGATTTGGTAAGGATAAATACTTATGCATTATTTTTATTTAAATGTTATGTTTTTACTTTAGCCAGTACTAAAAATCCAAGTGTTTACAATAGCCAAGCTAATTATCTATTCTTTGTAATTTCCATGGAAGTAGTGAAGGAGAAGGAAGTGCTAGATTAAAGTAAAGAGATACAAATATATAGATAAAACACATGTATGTATGTATGTATGTATGTATGTATGTATATACACATATTCCTTTACTACTCTAGGAGAAAATGAAACATACTATATCATAATGACTTACTTTGGTATAGAGACAATTTTTCATGGTAGTCAATAATTAGCAATGGACAACTAACTGCAATTTTCGGAAAGACTAACACTGTCTTGGGACCAAGTTCCCACTAAAAAAAAACTACCCATATGATTCTTACTGAAGCTAAATTCAGTGGACATTTGAAAACAGCATGCTTTAGGGTTAAAATGGTATCTTAGTTTGCATTAATTGCTGTGACGGGCATAGCATTACAGACACTCAGAGGGATTTGGTGGAAAGGAGATGCCTTGGATTTAAGGGGTAACCACATTCCCTGGGAATGGCCCCAAGCACTGTCCTTCAATCACGTTCAACTAGCTGTGGCTGTGTAGCAAAGTTGTCATTCCCCAGTTAGTGTGCTTTGCCTAATGGGGACAGTACAAAGACAGGAGTCACATATTGTCAGGAATTCAGGCACAATTCTACCTAGGGCAGCCTTCCTTCCTTGACACAACTATATGATAAGGAACTAGAAAAACTCACTTGCCACATAAAGGACAGAAGGAAGTAGGCAGTGTAGGAAAATGAGTAAGTAGATTTGATCAGTCATTGTAAAGTCACAAAACAGTGGCTATTTTGAATCAGCACAAAGAATAAAAATTAAGTTTGATTCAAAGTAAAGATTGATCACATTATTTCCCTATTTCATATGAGCGATCTCACTGTGTATCCAAACACATACATAATGTTTGCTTACATACAAAATCTAGCAGTCGAGCAAAGGAAGCAAATGGAAGAAACATTGAATGGCAGGTTTCTAGTAGATAAGCAAGGTAGACTTATTTATAGTCACAAAATCTTAGCACTGCAAGGGACCTCCAAGGTCAGCTTGGCCAACTCATTTGAACAGGAATGACCACTAGAATCTATTTGGCAAGGGTTCATCTATCCTTCATTTGAAGACCTCAAGAAACCACTACCTCCTAAGGCAGACCTTCCCACTTGTGAATAATTTTAATTTTTAAAAAGTTTTCCTGTTGGTGAAGCTTCAGTTTGCCTCTTGATAACTTCTTCTTCCCTTTATTTCTAGTTCCAACCTGCTGAGCCAAGTAAAACATGCCCAGTCCCTCTTCCATATGACACTTCGCCAAATTATTGGAAGTAACTATAATATCCTTGGGTAGCGAGGTAACACCGTGGATAGAGTGTCAGGCCTGGAGTGAGGAAGACTCACCTTTGTGAATTCAAATACAGTCTGTGTAACCCTGTGCAAGTTACTTAACTCTGTTTGCCTCAGTTTCCTCATCTATAAAATTATCTAGAAAAGGAATGACAAACCACTCCAGTATCTCAGTCAAGAAAACCCCAAATGGAGTTACAAAGAGTCAAATACATTTTAAAAATAACAAATAGTACCCCTAAAAGTTTTCTCTAAATTAAAATTTTATTTTATCTTAAATGAATATCTCATTTCATAATGTCTAATTCCTTCATGATTTTGGTCCTTCTCAGAAGAACTCATTTATTGTCTTAATTTATTAGTAAAGACAATTGATTTTTTTTTGCATTTTGGAGGGGGAAGGTAGGGCAATTGGGGTTAAGTGACTTGCCCAAGGTCACATGGCTAGTTTTATGTTAAGTGTCTGAGGGCAGATTTAAACTCAGGTCCTCCTGACTCTAGGGCTGGTGCTCTATTCACTGTGCCACCTAGCCACCCCCAAGACAATTGACTTTTGTAGACAAACTATCATGTCATCTGCAAATTGTTACTCTGACCTGACCATTTTCTTTCTTTTTTTTTTTTTTTTAAAGAAATTGGGGTTAAGTAACTTGCTCAAGGTTACACAGCCAGTTATTTCTGGGTGTGGTGCTAAGTATCTGAGGCAGGATTCTATCCCCCAGGTCATCCCGACACTGGGGGCCAGTGCTCTTACTCACCGAGCCACCGAGCCACCTAGCCGCCCCTAAGCAATTGGGGTTAAGTAACTTGCTCAAGGTTACAGGCCAGGTGTTTCTGGGTGGGTGCTAAGTGTGGGGCCAGTGCTCTTACTGGCTGTGCTACCTGGCCGCCCCATGACCTGACCATTTTCAATATTAATCCCTCTAATGTCTTTTTATATCATTTTTATTTTCAGAGGTGATGCTGGAAATTCCAATGCTCTCAAAAATAAAAGTAACGAAAATGTTTTCTCCCTGTTTTAAGTGGAAATTCTTCTAATGGTTTTCTATTGAGTATTATATTGGATCTTAATTTAATGTAGGTAATTTTTAGTTTTAGTTTTTCTTTGCTGAGGAAAAAAATCTCTGTCTTTCAATTCTTTTAAAGTTTTTAACATGAATATACATTATATTTTATTGTAGTTTTTCTGCATATATTAATGAATAATATTTTGGATGAGTGTACGTGTGTGTGTATGTGTTTAGAAAGGATCATAGATATGGAAGGTATCATAAGATCATCTAATTGAATCTTCTTATTTTACATATGGGAAAACTGAGGCCCAGAAAGGTTAAATGACTTGTCCAAAGTCACAAGAAAGTAGAAAAGCCTAATTTTTAACTCATTGCTTTATTATATTGATAGTTTTCCTGATGTTGAATCAGTCTTACCTGCCATAGAAACCCTTCTAGGTGATGATGAATGTCTTTCTTAAAATGCATTTTTACTGCTTTTTGTTAGCTAAAAGTTAATATTTGGCATCTCTATTCATAAAAGAAATATATCAATATTTTCTTTTATACTGCTATCTTTGCTTTTTTTTATTCAGCACATTATTTGCTTTACAAAAGGTACTGAGTGGTATTTTATACTTCTCTGTATTTATGAATCGTTATTTTGAATACACATATGAAGAGGTAATGAGGAATAGTAGATAAATTGCTGAGGTTGAAATCACAAATACCTGGATTCAAATCTTGTCTCTGGGATTTTTAGTATCAGCTGAGTGCCTGTGGGAAAATATTTGACCTCTATATGACTTAAGCAACACTCTAGGATAAATTTACTAAGTCATGGAGAGGTTGTGATATGTTTGATGGAAGGCATTATCAACACTGAAAAAATCACACAATCTATATAAGAGAAGGATTATATATTCTTGGAGCATTTGAAATCACTTATTTGTGAATTAGTCTAGGCCAAGTGCTATTTTGGTTTTGAAGGGGTTCTTGGTCAGTTAATTCTTTGATGACTTGACTTGTTTTATTTCTTCCTCCAAGAGCGGTCTCTTTAAATTGTTAATATCCTGTTACATTGGTTTTGGTAACATATGTTTGTAGGGAACCATTGATTTTCTTTAAGCAATCTAATTTCTCAGAATATAGCTACAATATTCTTAATTTATTTTGTGTTTGCCATTGTTATCTTTTTAATTTGTAATTTTGATTACTCAAATTTTCTCTTTTGTTTTTTGCTAATGGTTTGCCAAATTCATAGGTCTTTTTAAAAATAGTCCCTGCTTTTATTTATTAATTCAGTTGCTCATTTTCTAATCTATTTATCTTGACTTTAAAATCTTAAAAAAATCCTTTGGACTAATCTTTTATCCTTTTTTTTTTTTAGTGTTTTAGGTGCAAATGAATTCATTTATCTTTCTCTTTTCACTCTTACTAATATAAGCACTGAATAATATAAATTGTCTCTACAAACTCTTTGGCTGCATCCCATAGACACTGTAATGTGATGTTATTGTTACAATTGTCTTTTAAAATTCTGTTAACACTTTTTCTGATTTATTATTTAACCAAATAATTATTTAATAGTTTTCCAATTTCTGTGTGGTTTTATTACTTTGGGACTTGCTATAGCTATTTAATTCTAATTGTGTTATATTGTGGTATAAAATATAGTACATATAATGTCTGCCTTTTAAAATTTGTGTAGGGCTTTTCCATGACCTAGTGCATGATCAGCTTTTGTGAGTATTCCATGAGTACTTGAATAAATATTCCCTGGTTATCCTACTTAATTCCTTGCCATTTAGCTGTGAGCCCCAGCATTTTAAGTGAGCAGGTTGGTTGGATCTTTGATTTCTTCCCTCCTCAGTCTTTTCATTTGACTTATTTTATTCTGATAATGGAATGTTGAAGTACTCTACTAGCACGTTTTAGTGTACTTGTATTCTTGTTAACCTGTCTTTTATGAATTTAAGTGCTGAAACTTTTGAGGTATATAAATTGAAAATATGTACACGTTATTTTTTTCTATTTTCACTTTCACTACTTTTACTGCTACTTTCACACAAGAGTACCCTTGTCTCTCCCTTTCATTTGTGTAAGTTAATAAGTCAATAAACATTTATTAAGCACCTTGTATATGCCAGGAACTGTGCTAAACAATGGGGAATACAAAAAGAGACAAAAGACAGTCTCTATCCTCAAGAAGCTCACAAGCTAATGGGAAAGACAAGCAAACAAATATGTACTAACAAGCTATATGTAGAATGAATGGGAAATAATTAAAAGAGGGAAGGCATTAGAATTAAGTGGGGTTGAGAAAGGTTTCATGTAGAAGCGATTTTAGTTGGGACTTGAAGGAAGTCAGGCAGACCAGTAAGCAGGTAGAAGGAGAGAGCATTTCAGGCATAGGGTATTGATAGCCAGAAAAAATGTTCAGAACCCAGAGATAAGAGTGTCACTGGACTGAAAGCTTGGTGACAAGGAGTAAGGTATAAGAAGACTGGAAAGGTGAGGGATGGGAGGGATAGGTTATGAAGAGTATTGAACAACAAATGCAGAATTTTGTTTTTGATCCTGGGTAAATATGGAACCGTGTTTCCCCGCTAATAAGACCTATCCCGAAAATAAGCCCTCCCCGTACTGTGTAAGATTCCTCTAAAATAAGCCCTCCCCCGAAAATAAGCCCTATTGAGATTGCTACTGTAGTGAAGGTGATCCCCTGCGCTACACACTACATTATGGTACCCTCTGTATGCACCGTCCCCCCCCCCCC
>NW_027185771.1:1881805-1931854 GCF_028583685.1 Petaurus breviceps papuanus
TGAAACGCATGCCGCTCTCCGAGCTGCATCCAATCAGAGCTGCAGCAGTGAGCGCGTCATCCTGTTCTTTATTGAATTCATTATTGAATAAAGGTACATTTTTTTGTTCACATTTACCTGTTTATTAAAATTTCTGTCAATGTTCATTAAAATAAGCCCTCCCCTGAAAATAGGCCCTCTGGTGTTTTTCTGTCCAAAAAAATTAATAAGACAGTGTCTTATTATCGGGGAAACACGGAATCAGTGGAGTTTGTTGAGTAAGTGACATAGTCAAGGCCTTTAGGAAAATCATTTTGGTCACTGAATGGAGGATATTTTGAAGAAGGAAGAGAATTGTGGCAGACTCACCAGCAGGCTCCTGCAGTAGTCTAAATATGAAGTAATGAGGACCTGCACCAGGATGGTGGAAATATCAGAAGAGAGAAGGGGGCATATTTGGAGAGATGTTGCAGAGATATAACTGACAGATGTTGGCTATAGATTGAATGCAGTTGGAGATACGAAATTGGAAGTCAGCAAAGAGATTGGGGCAGGATAGGTACATCTGAGAATAATCAGCACAGAGATGGCAATTATATCCAATGGAGCTGATGAGATCAGCTGTGAAGTGAAGCAGTATA
This sequence comes from Petaurus breviceps papuanus, assembly GCF_028583685.1. NCBI lineage: Eukaryota > Metazoa > Chordata > Mammalia > Diprotodontia > Petauridae > Petaurus > Petaurus breviceps. The sequence goes on from NW_027185771.1 coordinate 1,882,426, forward strand.
GGAGAAATCACTTTGTGCAGGTAAAGCAGGCTAGGGTTGGTAGGAAGTAAGGCTGCTTCATCATGTGACACAAGGATGAAGGAGAGAGTGGAGGTACTGAATGATATAAGGAAGACAAGGTTTTTAGCTAAGAAGGAAAGGAGGAGGGGGAGCAATGAGAGATTGAAGGAGACATAAAAAGGTTTAGAAAAGGCACTGTAGAAAGTGGGATACTGAATTGATAAGGGACATTTAAAATGATTTGCCTCAAAGCAGTGAGGACTCATTTGAGGTTGTGTAACATAAATTTGTAATGAACCCAAACAGAATGGTCACCTTCATTTCATAATAAGAGTGCGATAGTGAAGGTGGCAGATGGTGGCACTATTCCAAGGCTGAGGTTTGGAAAACTGCAATTATGATAAGGGGGTCAGAAACTCAAGAGAAGAGAACAGCACAGAATTGAACAGAAAAAGGGGAAAAGAAGGGAAAAAGAAGAGTGATTAGTGTAGGGAAAAAGAGTGGTTAGTGTAGTGGTTAGTCTGGGAAAGATGTCTAGTATGAATTTCACTTTATCAAATAGTGATATTCTTACTTTCATTGAACTTGAATTAAAATTAAATTACATACTTTATCAATTTTAAAATTTATTTTTGGGGGGAGGGGAGATAAGACAATTGGGCTTAAGTGACTTGCCCAAGGTCACACAGCTAGTAAGTGTCAAGTGTCTGAGGCTGGATTTGAACTCAGGTCATCCTGATTTCGGGGCCAGTGCTTTATTCACTGTACCACCTAGCTGTGCCAATTTTTAAATTTTTAATCAAACTATATATTAGCATTAAATATTAGCATTAAGGGGCAGATAGGTGGTGCAGTGAATAAAGCACCAGCCCTGGAGTCAGGAGGACCTGAGTTCAAATTTGACCTCAGACACTTGACACACTTACTAGCTGTGTGACCTTGGGCAAGTCACTTAATGCCAAATGCCCTGACTTCCCCCCTAAAAAAAGTGGGAAAAAAAGATATTAGCATTAAATTATCAGTTTTCTTTCCTGAGCCATTTAGAACTCTTTATTTTGAAGGGGAAATTCAGGCCATTCACTTTTTTTTCATCATAAGTAGTAATATTTGCTCTTTCTTTCTTCTCCTTGATCTTGATGTTGCATTCATTTCAGCTTTCCACATCTCTTTAAACTATTAAACTAGCCAGTAAAACAAATTATATTTCTGTTTGTAAAACCCACCTTTTTACTTTTAAAATGTTTACTAATATCTGTTATACGTCTTTTCATTTCTGAATATATCTCTTCCCCCATCTCTCCCCAATGAGGAATACCTTGTAACAAAGAATTTGTTAAAATCCATTCTGAACCTATCAACCTAGTACCTGAATCCATTGCTATATGCTATGTTCATAATAGATCCTCACTTTTGGGGGAAAAAAGTTATGTAAGTAAATTTTCATCTCTTCTTTATGACCAAGCTTGGTAATTATAATTATAGAATTCAGTTTCATTTTTATGCTTCTTTCCATCTTAATTGTTGGAGTCATGTATATGCTTTCCTAGTTCTGATTACTCCCCCATTCATCAGTTCTTAGAAGTCTTCCCATGCTTCTCTGAATTCTTCATTTCTTATGGCATGGTAGTATCCTATCATATTTATGTGACACAGTTCTTTGGCACCCTCATTTCCAGTTCTTCCACTTCCATATTTTCTATCTGCCAACATCATCAATAATCTCTTCTACTTTCAAGTACATATTATACAATCAAAGTCTCAGTGGCTGTTATTCATTGACATCCTCAATCCCCAAATCATTCTCTTTTCTCAAGGAGTTCAGTACCCACTTTATTGTCCTCATCATTACAACTGCTTCCCTTATATTAGAAGATCTCAATATACATATCTATGTCCCTTACCCAAATACTCTTAACCTCCCAGGCAGGTCTTAAATCTCTTCAACTCTCATCATCTACTCCTCCATTCCACATTAGCTGCATATAGAGATGGTTATACTCTTGATATCACTGTCACTTACTAAAATTTCACTTCCCTGTTTAAAAACTTTAAAATTCCCTCATCTGATCAAAATCTCTTATCTCTCCTTATCCCTCATTCTTTAGAAGGAATGCAGGGTTGGTTCAACATTAGGAAAACTATCAATATAATTGAACATATCAGTAAGAAAACCAACAGAAATGATATGATTATCTCTATAGCTGCTGGAAAAGCTTTTGATAAAATAAAGTGCCATTCCTATTAAAAATACTAGAGAGCATAGGAATAAAAGGAGCATACCTTAAAATGATAAGCAATATCTATCTGAAACCATAATCAAGCATTATCTGTAATGGTGATAAGCTAGAAGCCTTCCCAATAAGATAAGATAAGAAGCAAGGATGCCCATTATCTTTTATATATATTCAATATAGTGCTAGAAATATTACCTATTGCAATAAGAAAAGAAAAAGAAATTGAAGGAATTAGAATAGGCAACAAGAAAACAAAGTTATCACTCTCTGGAGATGGTGTTATGGTATATTTAGAGAACCCTAGAGAATAAAAAAAAACAATTTGAAATAATTAGCAACTTTAGCAAAGTTTCAGGATATAAGATAAACCCACATAAATCATCAGCATTTTTTACTATTTTATATCACCAACAAAGCCTAGCAGCAAGAGATAGGAAGAGAAATTCCATTTAAAATAACCATAAATAATATAAATACTTGGGAGTCTACCTGCCAAGACATTCCTAGGAACTATGAAAACAATTACAAAACACTTTTCATACAAAGAAAGTGAGATCTAAACAATTGGAAAAATATCAGTTGCTCATGGGTAGGCTGAGTCAATATAATAAAAATGACAATTCTACCTAAATTTATTCAGTGCCATACCAATCAAACTGCCGAAAATTATTTTATAGAACTAGAAAAAAATAAGAAAATTAATCCGGAAAAACAAAAGGTCAAGAATATCAAGGAAAATAATGAGGAAAAAGAACACAAAGGAGGATGTCCCAACAATACCAGATCTCAAACTATATTATAAAGCAGAAACCATCAAAACTCTCTGGTAGTGGCTAAGAAGTGGCTAAGAAAAAGAGAGGTAGATCAGTGGAATAGATTAGGTACACAAGACACAGTAGTAAATGGCCATAGTAACCTAGTGTTTGATAAACTCAACAACCCCAGCCTTTGGGATAAGAACTCACCATTAGACAAAACACTATTAGGAAAACTGGAAAATAAAAGTGCACAAACTAGCTATAGGCCAACATCTCAACCCACATACCAAGATAAGGTCATAATGGGTACATAATTTAGACATAAAAGACAACACCATAAGCAAATTAGACAAGCAAAAAATAGTCTACCTGTCAGATCTATGAAGAGTGGAAGAATTCATGACCAAACGACAGATACAGAGTATTATAAAATGTAAAATAGATCATTCTGATTATATTATGTTAAATAGCTTTTGTATGAGCAAAACCAATGCAACTAAGATTAGAAGGAAAACAAAAAACTGGGAAGCAACCTTTATAGCCAGTGTCTCTGATAAGGGCCTCATTTCTCAAATATATAGAGAACTGAGTCAAATTTATAAGAATACAAGCTATTCCCCAATTGATAAATCATTGAAGGATTTATTCAGGCAGTTTTCTGATGAAGAAATCAAAGCTATCTATAAGCATATGAAGAAATGCTCTAAATCACTTTTGATTAGAGAAATTCAAATTAAAACAACTCCGAGGTACCAACTCACACCTATCAGATTGACTAATATGACAAAAAAGGAAAATGTTAAATATTGGAGAGGATGTGGGAAAATTGGGACATTAATGTACTGTTGGTGGAGTTGTGAAATGATAGAATCATTTTGGAGAGCAATTAGGAACTATGCCCAAGGGACAACCAAACTGTGCAAACCCTTTGATTCAGTAAGAAAATATTGTACACAGTTATCAACTCAGGTTTTCTCAGCAACACAATGATCCAATCCAAGTATAAAGGAATCACAAAGGAAAACGCTATCCACATTCAGATAAAGAACCAGTGGATTCCGAATGCAAATTGACACATACTTTTTCACTTACTTTATTCTTTTTCATGTTTTTTTCTTTTGATTTGTTCTTTTACAACTATGACTAATATGGAATTTTTTTACATGATAGAATATGTATAACCCATATCAAATTGCCTACTATTTGAGGAAGATGGCAGGAGAGAGAGGAAGAAAATTTAGAATTCAAAATCTTGTAAAAATGAGTGCTAAAATTGTCTTTACATGTAATTGTGAAAAAAATATTGTTTAAAAAAAGACAAAAGGGAAACAACAAAAAAACTATCCCTAGTCTTTGCCTCCAACTTCCTTTCCTCTTTCTCATTTGTCAACCCTTTCAAAGATCACTTCTGAAAAAGGAAAAGGAACCATACATACAGAAGAACTTACAGCAGTTCTTTATGTGGTGGCAAAGAAGTGAGAATGAAGAATATACCCATCAGTCGAAGGATGGCTGAGCAAATAGATTGTAGTATATGAATAGAATGGAAAACTATTCTGTCATAAGAAACAGTGAAAAAAAAATGAGTTCCAAAAAACCTTTCAAGACACAATGTGGAGTGAAGCTATCGGAACTAGAAGAACAACTTATACAATAATAACATTGTAAAAAAAATTTTTTCAAAGATCTAACTCTAACCAATGTAATGATCAGCCATGATCCTAGAGGACCAATGAATGATCTTTACAACCCACCTTCTGACAAAAAAGTAATGGGCTACATGTACAAAACAAAACATTTTTGTACGTAGCCAATGTGGGAATTTGTTTTGTTTGACTATTTATATTTGTTACTAGGATTTTGTTTTTTCCTTTTAAATTGGGGGTGGGGGAGAATGGGAGGGAAAGGAGATAAATGCTTGTTAATGAGGAAAATATAAGTTTAAGAAAAGGGAAAAAAAGAAATCTTACTTCTGACCTCATCTCTAAAATGAACCTGTTCACTTGAAAGTTACCAATGTTCTCTTAAATGCCAAATCTGATAAACTTTTCTCAATCTTCATTTTTTTTTACTTCTCTATAGAATTTGAAATGGTTGACCTGCCTCTCTTCCTAGATGTTCTCTGTCTTTCCCTACACCTTATTCCTCCTAAACCTAATTTTTATCCTCACTAAGAACTTTCTAAGTTTTTGTGATACATATTTCACCTCTGTCTGTCCCTCTTTTAACTTTTTGAATGTTCTTGATTCCTGGACCACTGCAATAACCGCATGGTCGGCCTGCCTTCCTCAAGTCTCCCCCTGCTCTAGTCCATCCTCCATTCAGCTGTCAAAATGATATTCCTAAAACACAGATCAGACCACATCACTTCTCCATTCAATAAACTTCAGTGGTTCCTTGTCACCTCCAGATCAAACATAAAATCCTCTTGTTTGGCCTTCAGATATCTTTATAATCTTCCTCTATATACATTTTGAGACTTTATAAGATCTAAGGAGTAAGGCCCCCAACCCTCCCCCTAAAAAGTATACTCTGCAATCCAGTGACACTGAGACTCCTTTTTGTTCTTCAAATAGAACACTGTATGCCCCCATACCAGATATTTTCAATAACTGTCCCAGTACCTGGAATGCTCTCCTTCATCTCTGCCTAGTCTTTCCTGGCCTCCTTCAAGTCTCAGCTAAATCCCATCTTCTACAGGAAGCCTTTTCCAATCTCACTTAGTACTAGCGCCTTTTCTCTTTTTATTATTGCAAATTTATCTAGTCTGTAGCATATTTATACACAGTTGTTTGCATGCTGTCTCCCCCTGGACAGTGAGCCCCTTGAGAAAAGGAACTGTCTTTTACCTTTCTTGGTATCCTCATTTCTTAGCATAATCTGGCATGTATTGGGTACTTAATAAACATTTACTGACTGACTAATATTGACAGATCTTCATCATGTCCAGACCTTCCCTCCAGAAGTATGGCAGAGACCACTCCTAACAAGTCCAAAGTCAAGATTCAGGCTGAAAGAATGAGTCAACAAAAAAAGACCCCACCATAAAATGCTGTTAAGGAGGCAGAGAAGTTTAAGACACAAAGCCGGAAGACAAAAATGACTCCAAAACATCTTCAAAGAAACCCTCAGAGAAAAACACAGCTTGGGCACAAACTTAACTATAATTCCTGATGTGAATCAGAAGGTGTTTTTACATGTTTTTATAAATGGGGTGAGAATAGTTGAAGGGGAAAATAGAAAAGAAATGAGAGCCTATGGAAGAAAGAAGTGGAAAGGGAATTAGCAGAACGGCGCTCAAGAGTATATGACCATATCCAAGCAACAAACTCTCTAAAAACTCAAATGGATGGGGCAGCTAGGTGGTGCAGTGAATAGAGCACCAGCCCTGAATTTAGGAGGACCAGAGTTAAAATATGGCCTTAGACACTTAACACTTACTAGCTGTGTGACCTTGGGCAAGTCACTTAACCCCAATTGCCCCGCCTTCCCCCTCCAAAAAGACAAAACAAAATATCAAATGGACCAAATGACTCCATGAGGCAAAAAAAAAAAATATTAAAACAAAGTCAAAAGGCTGAAAAAATTCAAGAAAATGTAAAATATCTCATAACAAAAAAACTGATCTGGAAAACAAATTGAGGATCCCCAAATTAGGAATCATTGGATTTTCTGCATACCAGAAAACAAATAATCCTAGGCATCATATTTCAAAAAATCTAAAAAGATTTCTTAGAACCAGATGACACAGTGAAAGTAGAAGGAATCTACCAGCTACCTCCTGAAAGAAATCCCAAAATGAAAACTCCCAGGAACATTATAGCCAAAATCCAAAGTTTCCATATTAAAATAAATGCTACTTGGTAGCCATGAAAAAGAATGCAAGTACTAAGGAGCTACAGTCAAGGTCATGCACAATTTAGCAGCCACTACTATAAAGGAGCAAAGAACTTGGAATAAAATATTCCAGAAGGAAAATGATATAAGATTACAGACAAGAATAACTTACCTAGCAAAACTGAGCATAATGCTATGGGGGGTGGAGGGTGGGGGGAGGGGGGAGAATGGACCTTTAATAAAATAGAGGACTTCCAAGCATTCCTGATGAAAAAACCAGATCTACATAGAAACTTTAAAGTTCAAACATATGAGGGAAGAGAAACATAAAATGATGAACATGAATGAACAATTATAATGAACTAAACAAGAATAAACTATGTATAGTCTGATGTGAGGAAATAATACTTGTGTTCCTTCTGACAAGGGTCATAAAGGGAGTTTTATTAGATAAAACTTAGGAATGGTGCTGTTATATCTTGATCTTATGAAAAGATGCGGGGAAGGGAAAGGAAAGTTAGGAAAAATTATCTCACATACTCAGGGTGCAAAAGTAGATATTTATATAAATCAGGAGGAGAGATTGAAAGGAGCAGCTAGCATGTCAACCCCACTCTTCTGAACTGGTTATAGAAAGGAAAAATACACACATACACACAAAGTTGGGTACAAAACTAATTTTCATTAAACAAAGCAATAGGAGGGAAAGGGTAGAAGGAGGAGGGGGATAGAAAGAAAGTAGATTAAGAGAAGGATTAATCCTAAGCAAAACGAATTCTGAATTTGTACAAAAAATGTAGTTATTTTTTGAGGGGGCAAAGAATGGAAATCTGAGGGGATGCCCATAAAGTGAGGCATGAATGAACAAGTTATCATATATAAATGTGGTGGAATACTATTGTGTCATGAGAAATGAGGGAAGCAGAGAGTTTCAGAGAAACATGGGAAGATTTGTATAAACTAGCACCAAGTGAAGTGAACAGAACCAGAAGAATTTATACAATGCCAACAATATGATAAGGTCAAACAACTTTGATAGAATTAGGAACTCTGATCAATGTAATGACCAAACACAATTCTAGAGGGCTCATGATGAAATATGTTACCCACCTCCTAATATAATGGTGAAGAATCCACAATGCATAATGAAACATATATTTTTTAGACAAGGTCAATGTGGAAATTTACTTTGATTGACCATACATTTCTGTAATGTGTTTTCTTCCTTGGTTCTTGGATTAGAAGGCATAGAGTGGGAAGGTTGAGGCAAAGTTTTGCTCATTGGAAGAAATAAAATATAATTTTAAAGCAAATAAAAAGGGATGGTTAGCCTGTATACTTCATGACTATCCCCCAAATGTCCAAAGGAGTGCCTCTAACATGTTAAGTGTCGCTATTTAGCTCACAACTCTCCCTTGTGAGTGGAAAGTAAAATGGTGCAGTGGAGAAAACACTGGGTCTTGAGTGAAGAAGATCTGAGTTCAAATCTGGCCTCTAGACACCTACTACCTGTGTAAACCTGGGCAAATCATTTAACCTCTACTACCTCATTTTTCTCAGCTGTGAGGTAGAGGTCCTAATAACTGGAAGAGCCATAACAGATGGAAGGTTAAACTCTTAGGGTTCTTGTGAAGATCAAATGAGATAATATATGAGATAATGACAAACGAGATAAAGCACTTAGGAAGGTATCTGGCACATAGTAGGTGCTAAATAAATGCTTGAAAGTTTCCCTCCTTTTCTTCCACAAGTATAGCGTGAAAGATTTTGTTGAACACCTTGCTAAATTGTTGGCATATATTCTAGGTGTAAAGGTCACAGCGAGGGTAAAGAACATATATGGGAAGGGTAAGAAAGTGGAGGACAGTAGGACAAGATAGGTCAGAGAGGGGAATTTAGGATCACAAACTAGGTGGAAGTTTCAAATGATGCTGAGGACTAAGGGGGTGACTTCTATGATGGAAAGTGGAATTAGGGAGGAGATAGAGATCATATTGTAAGAACTGAGTATTTAGGTTAACTGTGAAGACAGAGTATATAGAGAACCAGAAATCTGTTTCATGAAGTTCCCAGGATTATAACAGGAGGAGAGGTGGAAAAAAAAAACTATGAACTAGTATCCAGAACTAAGCACCAAATCATAAAACCCTTGAGTTGGAAGAAATATCAGATGGGTATATCTGCAATACAGGTTTGTTCTAGGGACCACTTAATACTCTTTTTTTTTTAAGCATTCAGGGTTAAGTAACTTGCTCAAGGTTACACAGCCAATTATTTCTGGGTGTGGTGCTAAATATCTGAGCCAGATTTGATCCCCAGGTCATCCCAACACTGGAGCCAATGCTCTTACTCGCTGAGCCACCTGGCCGCCCCTAAGTAATTGGGGTTAAGTAACTTGCTCAAGGTTACACGGCCAGGTGTTTCTGGGTGGGTGCTAAGTGTCTGAGCCCGGATTCGATCTCCAGGTCATCCTGACACGGGAGCCGGTGCTCTTTCTCGCTGCGCTACCTGGCCACCCCTCACTTAATACTCTTAAAAAACTGTTGAGGACCCCTTCTCGCAAAGGGTTTTGGTTTTGTGGGTTATATATATTTATATTTACCATATTAGAAATTTAAACATCTTAGTATTATTATGAAAATAGTTTTGACCTTGTAGACCCTCTGAAAGGGTCTCAAAGACCTTCAGGAACCCCAATATCACACTTTGAAACTACTAATCTACAATGTTCTCCATTCTACCAGTCAAATAACATGATCAAAAAAAAAAAGAAAGAACAAAATGAGATTAATCTGTTTTCCAGTCCATTTCAGCCGATTTAAGGAGACTTAGGGGCCTTTTTATAGAAGCAGCAGACCAGCCAGTAAGCCAGTAATGATAAAACAATGGACTTTTATTACTGGTATATTTTAACTCACATAAATGAAGACTTGGAACTTAAGGGGACACCAGGGAAAATGAATACAGAAGGGGAGGCTGGGGCAACAGGAACAGATATAGCTTACCATAGTGGGTGCAATGGTCTTTGGGTCATGGCAGAAGAAGGAAGGAAGTCCAATTATAATCCAATAGAGAGGCTTCCTTTGGCCTTGGTGTATCCATTTTAAGAGCTTCAAGTCCTTTTTCTAATACCATTGTGGGAGATAGCTGGAATTTCACCTCCTTCATGAAGACAGTATACTGACCAACCCCCCACACCATAGTTGAGAGCCAACATCTCAAAGTTAAGGATGGCCGGTAATATGCCATGTCTTTGTAAGTACACTATAGCATGTCAGGGAAACAGTCCAGGACTATGGGTATTCTAGGAACTCACCAAGACACATCTGATTGATTTCCTACTTCTGATATCACATGTTGGGAACCACTAAATTAATGAGGTTGCATGGGTCATGGAAGTTTCAATATGGAAGCTTCTAAGCCTAGAAGATTCCAGAAAAGGGCAAGGATACTGGGTAGGATTGCTAGAGCTTTAGGAATTAATAGAGGGTAAAGTTTGGGAAGGTAGTATAATGGATAGGATGCCTGCCCTGGAGTGGAGAACAGGACTTGTGGTGGCAGAACAGAGCACTGAGAACTGAGAGCTGAACTGAGAAGAACTGAGAAGAGAATTGAGAACTGAGAAATGAGAAGAGAGGAGAACTGGGAGGAAGCATGTCTGTGGTGCCGGTACTTTGTCCTTCTGTTTTGATGTTACTGATCCAGTCTTAGATACTTACTAGCTATGTGACCCTGGGCAAGTCATTTAACCCTGCTTGCCTCAGTTTCCTCATATGTAAAATGATCTAGAGAATAAAATGGTAATTTAATCCAGTATGTTTGCCAAGAAACCCCCCAAAATGGAGACACAGAGTCAGACACAACTGAAACAACTAAACAACAAAACTACCAATCCATATATCTGTTTCTAGGACAGCTAGGTGGCACAGTGGATAGAGCACTGGCCTTGGATTCAGGAAGACTCATCTTCATGAGTTCAAATTAGACCTCAGACACTTACTAGTTTGTGTGACCCTGGGCCACACCATGACTCACTTCTTCACTGATAAAATGAAGTGGAAAAGGAAATGGCAAACCATTCCAGTATCTTTGCCAAGAAAACTTCCAATGGGGTCACAAAGAATTGGTCACAATGAAAAATGACTCAACTGATTGTAGAGTATATCCCTCTGAGCTCTTTTCAAAACCTTAGCTTTTATGGTTTTTGTGCTTGGTTCATAATTTTTCTCTATCCAAGAATCAGCCATGTTTTTGTTTTTGTTTTTGTTTTTCCCTAGACTGCCTTATTGAGAATATTCAGTGAAGCCATGCTAGCTCCTGGTGATCATTGAGGCCCTTTTTAAATGCTCACAAATCATCCCTTTAATCATATGTGCTAGAAAATTTTCACGAAACAAAATCAAACTTACTAGTCTATTGAAATGAATGCTATGAACTCAACCACTGTATCCCTTGCTATAATATCTAAAGGTTGGATAAATAATTTACATTGTAAAATATATTGAGTATCAAAATTTTATCCTATTTTTACTGTCCTCTCTCATTCTCAATAGATGACAGTGGCTTTTACTTTTCTGAGGGGACACTGGTGAAAAGACAGGAGTTCCCTCAACTTACTATCTCCATGTCTCAAAACTCCATAATGTTTTTATTAAGTCTCATCTCTCTCCTTTCCATATCAAAGAAAGAAGTGCCCCTCCCCTGGCTAAGACCAGCATTTTATCCAACACGGACCTTGAGTCCTTGTCCTCTTACATCCTTCAGGGTTTGGATGCGTCAGTCACCCTACACACACACACACACACACACACACACATACACACACACACACCTTTCTTTCATCTATAATTTCTCCCACACCAGTAAAACATAAATAAATAATTCCTCTTAATTCTGCCATCTCCTTGAGCTACACTCCTATCCTATCCTGTCCATTGCCAGACCTCCAGAAAGCAAAGCCTTCATTTATTGTCTCTGCTTTCTTTAAGCATTTATTTATTCTTCAGTACCCAATAATCTGGCTTCCATTGCCAGTACTTTATAACTTTACTGAAACTGTTTTTTACAAGGTCAATGGTGACCTCTTAATTGCCAAATTGAACAGCATTTTCTCAGTAATCATCTTGTTTTACTTCTCTATGGAGTTTGACACTAAACCACCCCTCTCCTTTCTATAAGATGTCCTAAAAATCTTAGGGTGGTTTAGAACCACAATAGCATTAAACTGCACTAAGACTTTTGGGACACCTGCACTCATTTTATTTATGCCTATCTTACCAATCTTGCCCTGTTTTCTCCAATAACTCTTCTTCCCAGATTCCCTATTGATATTAGGCAGTCATCAAGGCTCTCTGTCTTTGTCTCCTTCCCCTTTACATATCATGTGCTCTCCTTTGGCAATCTCATCTTCTTCCATGGCTTCCAATATCACTTTCATGTATATCTTCAACCTAAACACACCTAAGCAAATAATTCCCAAATCTTTATTCTTGACCTCTCATCTCTACTCTAGAATCTTACTTATTACCTTCTGGATAATTTCCAAAAATTATCCATTCTATCAGCACCTGTGACTCAACATCTCTAAAATAACCCACCACCTTCTCCCAAAAAAAACTCTTGTCCTCCTGACTTCCTTGTTGCTATTTGTGGCACCATAATACTCTCAGTTGTCCACTGTCATGATCTTGAAGTCACTGTTGATTCTTCCTTCTCCTTCACCCCGGATAGAAAGTCAGTTCTCAAGTCCAACCACTTGAACCTTCTCAAAAACTTTTGTATCTGTCCCTTCCTTTGCATTCCCACAATATCTATACTAGCTAAGGACCTATCACATGGAGTGCTACAATATACTTCTACCTTGTCTCCTTTTATTTAGTAGGAAATATAAAGCTATGGAATATTTTTGAGCAGAAGCAGAGGGATGAGGTAAAACTTTTCCATTACAAAGACTAATCCTATACCTATGATTAGGATGAATTATAAGCCAGGTAAACTGAAGACAGAAAGACCTCTCTGTCTTATAAATGAAGAAACTGATGTCCAGGAAAGATGAGTGACTTTTCCATAGTCCCAAAGGGTACTAAGCATCAGAGGCAGAATTTAAACCCAGCCCCCCCTGGTTCCAGAGTCAGTATTTTTTCCCCTTATTCCATTGCTTCCTCCAAATTAAAGTGAACTGTGTTAAAGAATCTATATTTCTTCATTTGATCATGTTTAAATGTTAAGAAGTGTCACCGAAGTCACTTGACTTAAGTATTTGTTGCTTTTCAAAGAATCCAATTGGTTCTGCAAAGGTTGAGCAGAAGAAATGAGGTTCCCCAGGATCCCTCGGTAGTTAGGACATGAATAATGAATGGTTCATGGAGGAAAAGAGCTGCCCCACTGAAGGGAATTTTGGAGATCATTGAATTGAAGCAATGAAAAGAGCCCTTATCCATGGGTTCAAATGACATGGTTTCAAGTACTAGGAGCTATTTAGTACCTTGTGAGACAGCTAGATGGCACAGTAGATAGAGCTGGGCCTAGATCAGAAAGATCTGGGTTCAAATCCAGCCTCAGACACTGAATAGTTGTGTGACTAAAAATGAGTCACTTAACCTCTTCCTGCCTCAGTTTCCTCAACTGTAAAATGAGGATAATAATAGTACCTTTCTCTCAAGGTTGTTGTGAATATCAAATGCCTGTAAAGCACTTAGTACAGTGCCTAGCACATAGTAAGTATTTAATAAATGCTTGTTTCCTTCCTTTTGACTTTGATAATGTCACTTAGCCTTTATAAACCTCAGTTTCTTCATCTATGGTGGGGCAGGGAGGAGTTTGAGCCTCCTTTGACATTCCTTCTAACTCTAAATCTATGATGCTATATAGATAATTTCAAATTCATATCCTGGACACAATGACATAGATCAATTAAAGCCTACAACTCAGGAATGGACTGGGTTTCAATTGGAGACAGAATCTCATAATTTTTTCTTAACATTCAAAAGTAGAGAGGTGGAAGGGGCAGGAAAGAGTAGGCTGCCCCCAAACATAGCTTAAGAATGATCAACTAGGGACAAAGCCAAATGATTTCCCAGAAATAAGACTCCAAAGGCATCTAAATTTGATTTGTACTATGGTAGTATAAAGGTATTGGAACAAATTTTGTGTTAAAACAATGAACTAAATTCATTTTCAAGGCCTAGGCTTTATTTGTCAAATTATGCCATGGAGTAAAAGTTTAGTGCCAGTGACATAGAAACAGAAAGTGCATATGAGAAACATAGTTAGAAAATCCTAGGTGGCTCCACTGCAGGGTCATAATTAAATTTTATAAATTAGCAATAAGAAAGAAAAAGCATTATGTTCAGAAAAGATGCCCAATAACTGTTCAGGTCGAGTTCAGTCCTTGAAATTTCTCATGGTGGTCTAAACAATGTACTGTTGTAATACCTCAATTAACCAAGCCTTGGGGAACAAGGTTTCTTTATAATAAAGTCTGCCATGTTAAAAAGACAAACCAGGGAAACTTCATAAACCATGGGAAGCAGAATACTCTGTCCCTACCTGTGACAAAAATACTTGCACATGATTTCTATGCATTTTGGCCTTATCAGAGCTCTAAGTAGCCAGGGTAAGTGGAACTTTGTTTCAGGGTGCCAACATTCAAGGGGGCATTTCCTTGTGTCCATCTTTTGATTTATGATCTTGCTCCTTTGACTGGCCCTGGAATACCTACTCCCCCCCCCCAAGGACCCCATAGTGGTGGTGCTTCTCTCCTAGACCCTTACTTCCCCCATTATTCTTTCCTCTCTATCCCACACACACTCACACACATAACCATACATGTAACAATGTACCCATTGTTATGGGTACAATGGACACAACATATACCTTCATTCTCCAGTAAATTCCTCTTTCTCGTGCTTGTCTTCTAGGTTTTGAGTGATCATTGACCAGCAACCATGACAGGGCAATAGATGTCCCCCTTTTCCAAGGCAACTTTATGCAGGATGGACTCTATTCCCCACTTCCCCAAGTGAATTTGTACCACGCAACTGTAATCCTAATTATAGCTCTGTACACCCGAAAAGATTTGCAGAATGTACCTCGGGCAAAAATTATGATTCCCAGGAAGTTTGCCTTCTTTGTTCCAGGCTTCTCCATTTTGTCCCTCATTAGAGACTCCTTCCCTCTACTTTCAGTATTGTAATGGCAAGCAAATGAGTATTTAGCACCTTGTTTCAGTTATTTAATTATTTAGCACCTTGTTTCAGTTCAAGTGTCTTTGAGCCCTGCCAGTGATTATACCAAGTCTTTGTTAGGAAACCTGTGAATCCCACAGTGGGAGGGACTCGCCAAAGACAAGAACAGGAAGGACACAAGTAGTGGAAGGAACAGGGAGGAGCTAATGACAGATAGAAAGTATGTAATGACAGATAGGAAGTAATGTAATGACAGATAGAAAGCTGGAGCACAGCTGGAACTGAGCAAAGTTGAGAAAGGGAAAGCTTGTGGTGTCCAGTACTCTGTTTGTCTGTTCTGTCTGCATTGATTTGTGTTTGTGATACTTTGTACAGAAGCCCTGGGACCTTACTGGAAGCCCTGAAAGAGGATTTTCTTGTTGTTTGTTTACAGAGGTTATGGAAGAGAGTTTCAAAGGTCCTGGAACTATACTGATGGTTTCTCTTAAGTTCTCAGACCTTGTTTGTGACTCAGTGTTGATTTCACAGGCAGGTAGTGAATTAATGATGGGGCCAGCAATGTATATGAATGTTGTTTTGGCTCTGTTAAACTTTGTCTTCCCAGAAGCAGAAACTGTGAAGGACTTGAGGTGGACTGGACACTGTGAGCTTCAATATGGAATGGGAGCTGGATGAGGAACTGAATGAGGAGCTGGAAAAGGAGCTGGATGAGTTTCTGAGAGTTGCCTATCTGTTAATCCAAGTGATGGCTAGGTAGATTCAGGCAAGAGCTAGACCCATGGAAGAAGAATCATTGAATCTGGAAGCCAGCCTTGAGCCAAGATGAAAAGACCTCTCCTGGGGTACTTAGTGCTGACTGAGAAGATCATGATTTACTGTGGTCTAGGGTGGGAGAACTTTGTACTTTGTACCTTGTATCCCTTAAGGATCATTGGAAACTATTCTCCAGTCAAGAAAAAAGAAGACTTTTTGATTGAGAGATTAATACAATGTGACCTAGGGGTGGGAAAATGTTGACCTTTGTACTTTGTGTCCCTTAAGGGGGCTTGCTTCTTAAGGATGATAGAGTTAAGGACTTACTGAATGATATCTTTTGTTTAAAACTATGTGGCTACTTTAGTGATAAGTTATGTTATATTATTTTGAATGCTCTACTTTGGTTTCTGTGAATGTTTTGCTTCAGTTTACTGCTGAACAAACAGAGTTCACTATACTATGTGATCAGAACCTTAAAGCTATTCACAGCAGCAGTCCTCTGGAGAGCTGCTCATGCTTGGATTTATAAGTATTCAGTGCCCTCCTACTTCTTTTGCCCCTTTTGCCTTTCAAAATGAAAAAGAAATATATTTTACATCCATTGTCAGGTGTGGGAGCCTTCCATTCCAGTCAACTTCTCTATATCAATACCATTTCTTTAGTAAATCCTTAATCATTGGTGAAGCATTAATTGCCCCCTTCAAAGCACAAGGTGAAGACTCTAAGGCAGCTGGACACATAATCAATCGAGCATTGTACTTGGAGTCAGGAAGACCCAAATTTGAATCTAGGCTCAGAAACTTATGAGCTATGTGACCCTGGGAAAGTCATAACCTCTCTCAGTCTCAGTTTCTTTATCTGTAAAATGAGGATAATGATAGCACTGCTTCACAGAGTTGTTAGAAGGATCAAATGAGAAAACATATATAAAGCTCTTTGCAAACCTCAAAGTACTATATAAATGCTAGTGATTTTTATTATGCAAAATTAAAATCTATATGATCAATGCATAAGTCAAGCATCTATAAATGGGCCTCCAGTGTCCTACCTAATTCTTTATTAATAATTCTACTTGAAATTTATTGCATCTTTAACTAAAGGAGACATGAAGAGGTCATCTAGTCAATTTTTCCAACCAAAGGACCTGAAGCAATCTGAAGGCAGTTTTTATTATGGGCAAAACTTTTACTACCAAAGTTATCTATAAACTTAAAAAAAAAAATCTGAATCCTCTTCTTTTCTCTGCCCAAGTTCCCCCTTCCATCTGGGTTTAATCCCACTCCCACCAACTTCTGTGATAGTAATGGAATATAAAGATCTCCCTGTATTGGCTTGGTTTTCAAATTGATTGTGTTAATACCCAGAGCTTGTTAATCCCACCTGTGGGATGGACTTGATGTGAAAAGAGAGTCCTGAACTGAGAGGAGCTGGTGACAGTAGATTTGGAGAGACAAGAGAGAGGCAGAAGAACTTTTTGGAAGCAGCACCCTCGTGGAGGCAGAGAGAGAGAATGAGAGGATTGCTGAGGGCCACTTTGAATTGCCTTGGACTTTTGAGACCTGCCCCCGGAGCTGCCAAGGACTGAGAAGACATGGCTGTTTTGCTGGTACTTTGTCTGTCTGTTTTGATGTTGTTTTGCCAGATTTGTCCACTGGTGAAAGAGAGTCCTGTTGAAGAAGTCCTGGAACCTGGCTGCTGGTTAAGAGCTCCTGAGACTGTCCTGCAGACAGAGAGTGAATACTGTCCACTAGTGAAGGGCAGTGCTGTTGTTGCAGGGGTCTGGGAACCTTTCTGTTGGTTCAGAGCTACTGAGACTGTCCTGCAGACAGAGAGTGAATACTCTCCACTAGTGAAGGGCAGTGCTGTTGTTGCAGGGGTCTGGGAACCTTTCTGTTGGTTCAGAGCTCCTGAGACTGTCCTGCAGACAGAGAGTGAATACTGTCCACTGGTGAAGGACAGTGCTGTTGTTGCAGGGGTCTGGGAACCTTTCTGTTGGTTCAGAAGCCCTGAAGAAGGATTTTCTTGTTGTATGTTTACAGAAATCCTGGGAGAGGGTTTTGCTAATGTTTTCAGGGGTTCTAGGACTGTTTTGCAGACAGAGGATGAATTAATGAAGAGACTGGCAATGTATCTTGTGGCTTTGCTAAGCCTTGTCTCCCCAGGAACTAAGATTGCTGAGAACTTGCCTCATGTCAAGATGAAGAAAAAACCTCCATTTGGGTATTAAGTGCTGTGCTTAAACTTGATGTAAATCTGGGGTAGACTGAATTGTGATCCAGGGGTGGGGAACTTTTGACCTTTTTGTGTTCTATGGTTGAACAAATGAATGTACTTTACTTATGTTTGGAAACTAATCTCCATTTGAGAAGAGGGGTTTTGTGATGGACTAAATGAAGGTACAGCCTAGGGGTGGAGTAGTATTTAGAACAGGGACTTTGTAATTGATTGAATGAATGGAAGGTCCTGGGGTGGGGTAGTACTTGGAGATTATTTAATCACACTTAGTAAATGCTGTTATTTTGAATGATGTCATATTTTGATCTTCTCTGTTCTTAATTTGTCATTGAATAAAATGGAGAGCACCTATGCTGGTATTTTGAACCTTGGGAAGTTGCCTTTCCTTGGCATTACATTACAACTTCATCACCTGTAGTGGCATGTGAGCAGAGCCCTGAAGAAAGACAAGGATTTGAGAGGCAGAGATGAGGAGGAAATACACTTCAAGCACAGAGAACAGTTTATGCAAATACCTCAAAATCAAAGAAAGCAGAAGAGGTCTTATATGTCTAAAACTGTTTATAGTAGATCTTTTTGTGGTGGCAAAGCACTAGAAACTAAGGGGATGTCCATCAGCTGGGAAATGGCTGAACAAAATATGGCATATGAAAGTAATGGAATACTACTGAGATGTGAAACACAGCAGGAGATGGTTTCAGGGAAACCTGGAAAGACTTTTATGAACTGCTGCAGAATGAAGGAGGCAACACCAGGAAAATTATTCACGATATAACATCATCATCGTAAAAACAATGTTTGAGGGGACAAACATCTTCGAAAGACTTAAGATATCTGATTGACTCATCAATCAACCATGATTCTGGAGGACTGATGACGAAGCCAACTACTGTCCACCTCTTGATAGTAGACTAAACGAGACATGCATTTTTACCATGGTCACTATGGAAATTTGTTTTGCTTGAGTGTGCACATTTTTACAAGGATTTTGATTATTCCCCCTCTTCTTTTTTTCCAGATTGGGATGGGAGGGAAGGTAGGAAGGAGAGAAAATAAATGCTTGTTAAATGGAAAAGAAAATTCAAAGTTTTAAACATTCAGAAGCAAAAGCAACACTTCAGGAGATATAAAATAAAAGGGAGTAACGATCTACTTTTGCTTTTCTTCTATTTTCAGTTTGCATAGGAGAAGATTTTTGGAGAATGGGTAGGAGAAGATTTGAGCCAGTAAGAAAGTGAAGGGAATAATCTAGTTGACTAAGAGGGGTTTGGATTAGTGAAATAGGCAAGAGATTAAATTTAAGGAGGAGAAATTTGGTCAAAGTTAGAAGAAATTCAAGAATATTTG
Organism: Petaurus breviceps papuanus; assembly: GCF_028583685.1. Lineage (NCBI taxonomy): Eukaryota > Metazoa > Chordata > Mammalia > Diprotodontia > Petauridae > Petaurus > Petaurus breviceps. Next base: position 1,901,779 of record NW_027185771.1, read on the forward strand.
AGAAAAAAATAATCTCTAGACCTAGATAATGATTTCTATTTTACTTTCAGGTTGTAAAAGAAGATCAAGAAGAATATTAAAAGAATAAGGAGGATTAGATAGCAGAAACTGATGAGTAAGACTCCAGAAGGATGAAGAGAAGTTAGTTGAGAAGAGGAGATAAGATAAGTAGGAAAATGTAACTGGGACTAAAAGAGGATTAAGTAATTGATAGAGTGGATTGATTTGGGGGGGACGGATTGGTTGTAAAAAGTTTTAACTTTAAATTAACAATTAGATGTAAAAAGTTTTAATCAGATTCATAGGGTTGAATGTAAATACCAACAAGTAGTTTCAGGTCAAATAAAACCAACAATTATTTATTAAGTGCCTACCATGTGCAAGGCATAGTGCCAAGCACTGGAGACACAAAGAAAGGTAAAAATAGTTCCTGTCTTCAAGAGGATTATAGTCTAATGCAAGAAACTAGGGTTCAAGAAACAAGACTAAAGATTTCAAATACTTAGTAAGGGAAGTTATGCACTAACTCACATCAAGTGTTTCATGTTTGTGTTTCTGCCATAGTTAAGTGACTATTATCTGTGCTAAAAATATAGGCTAATATCCCTCCCGGAGGAAAAGGAGAAGGACCTACAAAAATGCTTCTCCACACTCCAGGTATTAGGGAGTATGAAGAGTTAAAAAAAATAGAGAAGTACAGCTTCCAAAGGAGGCAAAAAGGCATTTAGAGGGTGAAGGAGAAACATGACTCTTGTCAAAGTGATAGAGGTTGGAAGAGTGTTACATGGAAAAGAAAAGGAAACAAAGGGGGCACCTGTACAACTAGAGCTTAAAAACTCCTCTGAGTCTCTTCCTAAAAAGAAGAGAAATAAAGGCTCTGAAGAAGATGAAGCTTCAAGAATGATGCAATAAAACTAAGGGAACTATTAGGCGAAAGGTCATCCAGTAAAGGTCAGAGGAAGAAGAGAAGAGTAGTAGTAGCTGGTGATTTCCTGCTCAAGGAGACTGAAGCAACTATTTGTCAACCCTGTCTTTCTGAAGCATGTATCTAAGACATAATAGAACCTCCCATGACTTATTAAAATGAATGAGAACTACCCTCTTCTGGTGATTTGCATGGGCACAATTGACACTTCCAAAAAGAACTTTTAAAATGTTGTTAATGATTATAAAGTCTTAGGAAATAAACCTGAATTCTGTTTCGGTTTGCAAAGGAGAATGCCCTTTACACAGTAAATGACAGAATATAAATGACTAACAGGGAGTTAACAGCCAAGATAAGTAGGGAGAGTGTAAAGGGGCATGTAGCTACCCATGAATTAATGTCACCTGATCAGGTGAACTATCAGTGATATTTGAAAGATCGTGGAAAATGGGAGAGGCATAAAAAAAACTTGCCCCAATTTTTTAAAATAGAGAAAAATAATAGTATCTACAATGGGGAAATTCTATAATGAATCATTACAAGAGATAATTGGAAAACTTCTAGAAAGGGAAGTAGTGATTACAAAGAGCCAGTTTGTTCTTCAGTGAGAAGAGGTCACGCCAGATTAACTCTATTTTCTTTCTTGACAGGGATTACTAAACTAGTAGATGAGGAGAATACTATAGTTTATCCCAAAATTTGCAAAGATTTTCTCTTCTTATTTTTGTGGTGAAGATGGAAAGGTAGGAATTGTATCACTATCAGCTGGATTCAGAACTAGATGAATGGCTGAGCTATGAGGTAGGAGGTCTCCAATAGCATATAACAAAGGCCCTCTTTAGTATTTTTATCACTGTTTTCATTAAAGGAATACATGTTATTCCCCTCAGACTTACAGATGACATAAGCTAATAGGGATAGATAACTCAGTGGATGATAATGTCACAATCCAAAAGGCTCTTGGCAGACTGAAATGTTGGGTTGAATCTAATGCGATGAAACTCCATTGGGATAAATGTAAAGTCTTACAGTTGGGTCCAAAAAATCAACTTGGCAAGTCTAAGATGGGTGATAGAATGAGGGCATAATAGCTGCCTTCAAATATTTTGGAAGGGAAACTTAATTTGGTCTGTTAGGTCCCAAAGATCTGAACTATGAGCAATTGGTAGAAGTTGCAAGGAGGCAAATTTAGGTGGATATAAGAAAAACTTCTTACCAATTAAAGCTGCCCAAACGTGGAATGTAGGGAGGTGTTGACTGTAGAGATGGTGACTTTTTTCTCCTTGAAAGTCTTCAAGCAAAGATTCAAGGACCACTTGTTAGGTATGGTATGATGGGGTTCCTTTTGCATATATGTTGGACTGAATGCCTGCTGAAATATCTTCCATGTCTTAAAATTTCTGATCCCATAAGTGGTCTCACTGATAGAAAGAAAATAGAGAAGAAACAATTATTAGGACAAAGGGATAGCCAAAGTAATAATTATCATTATTATAATTATTATTTTCCTACATAATAAACAACAATAATATCATTTGTATAGTACTTTAAGATTTGCAAAGAGCTTTACAAATATTATTTCATTATGTCCTCATGACAACCCTGAAAGGTATTATTTTCTTCATTTTACAAATGAGGAAACTGAGGCAGGGAAAGGTAAAGTGACCTGCCAAGAGTCACATAAGTAGGAAGTGAGGCTGGATTTGTACATCAACAAAAGAGATAAATGAAGATGAGAACTGAATAAAAGTCATTGGATTTATCAGTTAAGAAATTGTTTAACTTTGAAGAAATTTCACTAGAGAAACAAGGCAGGAAGCCAGAATGTAAGGGTTTGAAAAGTGCCTTGGTGGTTAAGAAGTCAAGGGAGTTAGAATAAATAACTTTTTCTAGAAGTTTGGCAGTAAAATGGGGGAATGTTATCAAATGAATGCATGAGGAATAGTAAGGCCAAATGAAGCAGGGTTTGTGTTTGTTTTTGTTTTAGGATTGAAGAAAACTAGATAAACAAATTGGTTTTCCCAAAGACACACAACTAATAAGTGAGAACTGAGATTTGAAACCAAATCTTCTGAGTCCAAATTCAGTGTTCTTTCTACCAGATCAGTGGTCTCTAAATGTGGGGATACATATCTCAGCCATTTGTCACATTTTGTTGATTCTATCTACATTACATCTCTTTTCCTTCTATAAGTTTATTGTACATAGCCCCTGATGGTTTTATGCCCTTATCACCAATCATCTGGATCATTAAAATGGCCCCCTTATTGGTCTCCTTGACTCAAGTCTTTCCCCACTCCAATACATTCTCCATTCAATCATTAAAGTCAAAAGTGATTTTCCTAAAGCACAGGTGTGACCGTGTCACCTTCATACTTCCATAATTTCCTGTGGTTTTCAATTGACTATAGGATCAAATATAAATTCCTTTGTTTGTCATGTAAAGCCCTTCTTGCATTCTATAATCCCACCAAATTGGCTACCTTGTTGTTTCTCACATTCACCCCAAAACATAATAAATATATCCAAACTTGAATAGCAAATCAAGGTAGGAGACCAGACATTAAGCAGAGCCACAAAGGGAAAGAGGAATGGATTTAGACAGAAAACTTTCTGTCGAGTTGAAATCAGAGACAATTCACTTCTACTGTTCTTTTTGCATTGTGTATGATGAATATCTACACACAGAGAACCATGACTCCTGCTGTTTTGTTCAATGACTGGTATGATCCATTATTTGATCGTTGTATTGTGTAGCTTTCAATAAAAAAGGAGAGAGACAGACAGACAGGGAGACAGAGAGAGAGAGAGAGAGAGAGAGAGAGAGAGAGGGGGGGAGAGAGAGAGAGAGAGAGAAATCTATCTGGCTAGCTACCTCCATTGATCAAATTAATGAAATAAATAATACTAATAAATTTACAAATCTGCTCCATCTCTTGATTATACATAGATATTTTTTGAAAATAATGACACATAGTCATATTGGTCTCACTCATTATTATTGTTACAATTAATAATAATAATGTAGCTAACATTTCAATAATCCTTTAAGGTTGGTAAAATACCTTGAAAATATAATCATATTTTATCTCCACAGCAACCTGAGAGATAGGTGCTATTAATCAATCAATAAATATTTATTAATCATCTACTGTATACCAGGCACTATGCTAAGCACTGGAATTATTATCTATTATTATATTCATTTTATAGACAAGAAAAACTGATGGCTGTGAAATAAGGTGATTTGTCCAGGGTCACATGGTTTGTAGGTATCAGGTGAAATCTGAACTTGGGTCTTCCAGATGCCAGGTCTAGTACTCTCTCCACTGATCTACCTAGCTACACTAAAATAATTTTTAAAATTAATAATAAAGTTTTAGTGAAAAAAGGGGCTTTGACTCTTTAATTAGTAGAATTTTTAAATGTAAAATTCTTATTGCATCTATGTCATCAGTTTAAATTTCTACTTTATAATGGAAATACTTTATTAGAACAATACTACATGTTTATGACAATAATAAATATGCGTATATGAGAGGGGCATACTCAATTTTTTTTCTGGACAAAGAGCAACAATGAAAGTTGTGGTGGCATTCACTTCCCTAGACCATGCTGCCTTCACAATTTATACTGAGAAATATCACTCTAGATTCTCATATTCACAAAGCTAGTCATTCCAAAGTTAGCCAAACCATGGATAACTATCATATGTTTTGAGTCCTCCAGAAAGAGAGAACTTTACATAATTTTTTTCCTCAATTCTATTACAATATTTTCAATCTGTCAAGAAATTGTTTCTTTCATCTAATCTAGATTTTTCACACTGTGCCTTGAGTTTAGTTCTTCTTACTGCTGTTGTCTTTAAAAATAGAGTAGTTGGCTTGAAGGAAGGGACAAATATAGTCTCTATTGATCAGGGAGGTGGCTTGAGTTCTTGCTGGAACTTTTGTTAGCCGAATAGTTAAATGAATTTTTAAAATTTTGGACACTAAAACAACAAGTCTTACATGTCATCAGCATATGGACTAACAAAATCCAACACAAAAATTCTTTGCTTTCCGTTCCCATAGTTCACAATAGAGGCATAAAAGCCACCTTTGAAAATAAGGAAACTTCCAGAACACCCTGATACATTGAAATCGAACTCAATGGAACAGGCTCTGCTCAATCAAACTTTAAAGTTCAAAGAAGGCCTATGGCAAGGGGCGAGAACACAAGAACATTGGCTTAATATTGTTCAAACCAAGAAAGCTCATGTAGATAACTCAACTGAATGAATCCATGAAACCTCTGGTCTGCCATGGAAATGTACTGATAATGGAGAGAAAATTTAATTCACTACTTCACTGCTCTCCTGACACCTGACTTACTTGGCCATCCTAACAGTCTATCGATTTCCATTGACAATTTGCTTAATTCTAAGGTGTATCTTGAAATAGACATTTTTCTGGTTTTCATTGGCTTCAACAGAAAAGTCTACTTTAAAATGTGGCATAGAATTAAGCAACTTTAAAAAAAATGAGTGGGGTGCTGGGAATCAAGTCTTCCTCTTCCCTTCAACCTGAAAGCTGCTAGTGAACACCTTCAAAATAACAAAACCATTCCCTACCTTTCCTGCCCATTACAAAAATATAGTTCAATGGCTTCTAATATATTCTTTGTCTTGATAAAACATCAATACTCTTTGCCTTATGTGATATTTACATGATTACAAAGTATCTCACCAACCATGTCCCCTCCTCATGTTGCCTCGAGCTGAATTTTGACTCTGACCAAATGAAACTATGATCTGCGTTACTTACCAGTCTGCATTTCAGCAAAATTGAACTATACTAAAGTTGATATTCTTCCAAACGTTTAAGCAGGTAGATGCAGTACATGTAGTACTAGACTTAGGAATACCTGAATTCAAATCCTGCCTCAGATATTTATCATTTGTATGACCCTGGGCAAGGCACATGGATTTAAGCCTCAATTTCCCCATCTATAAAATCATGATCATAAATAACACTTTCAGAGTTGTTGCAAATATCTAATTAGATAATATATAGAACTCTAATTCTGAGATGCCATTTCTTTATGAAAGTTTTCCTTGATCTTCTAAGTGACCAAGAAAATGCAATTATAGCTAAGGGTGGAGAAAGAAAATAAAAGCAGTTAGAATTAGATTGGGTTTAAGAAAAGAACCAAGAGCTAAATCAGAGCCTGATTTAGTAAAGAGTACAATATGGAATGAAGACAAGAGTATAAGGAGGAACAAGGTCACAGTCTGAACCGAGTTGATATTCCATGATTTCCCATAGTCAGTCAATCAACAATCATTTATTGAGTGTCTACATGTGCTAAGCACTGTGCTAAGAGCTAGAGATACAAAGAAAGGCAAAGAACATTCCCTAATTTCAAGGAGCTTATGGTCTAATGTGATAAAGAGTGTGGTATAGAGAAAGGGATAAATGAGCATCAGAGAGGAAAAAAATATCCCAGCCATCATGAGAAACAAAATGGAATACTTAGGGAGAAAAAAATGACTGGAAGAATTAATGCCTCAGAACCATCTATTGATGATGAACCTTAACCAAGAATCAAACACTCTAAAATTTAGAATGGGTCAAACAGGAAACAATAATTTCATGAGATCAACAAGAAATATTAATAATGAAATAAATTTCATCATATTCAAGGCAAAGAGAAATACAGCAAGCAACCAGAAAGAGACAAATCAGATGCCAAAGAACTCCAATTTTAAAAAATAACAATACATAATATATATGAGAAAAGAATGTGGAACACAATATGTCAAAAGAAAAATGCCTAGACATAGAATACAAGAATTGTACCTAGAATACAAGAATTGAGCTTGAGTATAAGGGAGTAAGGGGAGAAGATAAGAGTGGAAATTGGATTTTAAATTAAATAAATAATTTCCAACATTCCTGATTATAGAATCAGAGCTGAACAGAAGTAAAAAACAGATCTCTCATGACCATTTCTATGAAAAGGTTGAACACCAGTTATGTTCTGAATATGGGCTAATACATGCTCATGAATCTTGTGTTTTAAGCATTTCTTTTGTGGTGGAGGAAATAAATAACTGTCCAGAGGCAGATGATGGCACAATATATATAGCACTGTGCCTGGTAAAAAAAAAAAACCTGAATTAAAATCAGCCTCAGACATTTACCAGCTGTGTAACCCTGGGCAAGTCATTTAACTTCGTTTTGTCTTTTTTTCCTGAACTATTAAATGAGTTTAATAACACCTCTTTCTTCATGGTTGTTGTGAGGATCAAATGAGATAATATTTGTGAAAGCACTTAGTACAATGCCTAGCATAAATGCTTCTTCTCTCCCCTCTTATTCCTATACCCAATACTGTTGTAATGAAAAATCAGTGAGTTGAGACCATTAATCATTTTAAGTGGAGCTTTAATTGATGAGCTGGTGACTGCCAGGGGTCATATACCCAAATCAAGCAGCCCAGAGATACATATTCTCAGAGCCTTAAAAGACAAAAGCCACAACATAACTGTTACCATGGGGAAACCACAACTTGAGCAAGCAGGGAAAATACAGAAGCCAAAGGATAGTGTTGCTTAACGACTCATCAGTTACCCAAACAGTAAAAATCCCCTGACTGATTCCTAGGTAAGGGTGAGATACTGTGATGTTCTGCTTGGCAGGATTTTGTGGCAGGCTTGGACAGGCCTGACTTGGTGAATCTTTCTGGTGCAGTATGTCTGTTTTGTTGGTGAGCTTCCTAGGGGATTGGGAGTACAGGTGTTAGGCTGGTTTCTTAGGTGAGCTTGATAGGGAAGGGGGTTGGGGGAGAGTTCCCAAAAATGGTGGTTACAACAATACCTTCTACTTTATACATTTGGTAGTCTTTCCAGTAGAGACCTTTCTAATCCCTTTTGTGGAGATACTAGACATGTGTCGAACCTAAGCATTATTTCAGAGATTTATGGATGTCATCAAACTGGGGAAGGTAGCCAAAACAACTGAGTTACAGAGTCAGGATCTAAAAACATCTTGACAGACTCCAAGTATGAAGCTAAATATATTAAAAGGAAATTCAATAAGGATAGAGACTTTGAACACAAAAATCAACATCAGAAGAATAAGATAAGGAAGATGTGGCTAGACAGCAGTTGTTACAAAAAAAAAATCAGACTGTTTGTAGACTGCAAGCTACACATAGCTTGTATTCATAGATTTAGAGCTGGAAGGTACCTTAAGGGCCTCCTAGCGATCAATATGATCTTGGGCTGCAATGGAAGGTATTGCTTCCAAAATAATACAAGTAACAGTCCCTCTACACTAAACCCTAGTCAGATCACATCTGGTATCTTGAGTTCAATCCTGAGATTAAGAAAGACTTTGATAAGTTGAAGTGTCTAGTGATTGCAACCAGTATGGTGAAGGTCTTTGAGTTTATACCATATGAGTATCACTTGAAGAAATTAGGGTTTATCCTAGAGAAGAAAAGAGGAGGCAGAGAGAGACATGATATCTGTCTTTGTGTAATAGAAGGGCTGTCATGTTTAAGAAAGGTAAGAATTTTTCTGTTTGATCCTTGAGGGCAGAACTAATATCAATGAATGAGGCAGGAAAATAGACAGGTTTAGGCTCAATATTTTAAAAAATCCAAACAATTAGAGCTGTCCAAAGATACATGAGTTGCCTAAAGAAATAGTGAATACTCCCTCATTTGAAGGTTTCATGCAAAGGCTGAATAACCATTTTTTAAGTGGAATGCCTTATGTCTATGGGATTTGGCAAGATGACAATGGAGGTCCCTTGCAACTCTAGATGATAAAAAAACTAAGAGCTCTTCCTTAAAAAAGACAAGGCCCAATTCCTAACTTGATTAGGTATTGGAGAATAAAAAGGCTGATTTTTAATTGAAAAGTGGAAATTCAAAACAAATAACAAAGAATAAAAGACTTTTTATTGTATTTGTATGCAACAAAACAAAAAATCTGAAATTGATGAATGAATTCTTAAAAATATATATAATATATTGATTCACAGGACAAGAAATTAGAGTATTTAAATAAGCCAATCTCAGAAACATAATTTGAACAAACCTTTAAAGAACTCCAAGAGGAAAAGAAATGGCCCAAGTTTAGATGAATAGATAAGCAAATCATGCCAACCATTAAAAAAATTAACCTCTATATTACTCAAATTACTTACAAAAATATAAATTGAAGGTACCCAAACCAGGGAGAGATAAGGCAAAGAAAGAAAGTTATTGGAAACAATATCACTAATGAACTGCAATGCAAAAATAATGAAGAAAATATTAACAAAGAAACCATAGCAGTATATCCAAAATATTAAGCATCATATCCATATTAGATTTATATCAGGAATTTGGGTAGGTTCAAGGTTAGGAAGATTATAAATATAATAGATCACATTAATAAAAAATTTTAATTGCATAATTATATCAATTGATACTGAATTGTCTTCAATATAATAAAACATTTATGTTTAAAATACAAAAAAATGAATCTTTTTTGGTATGATATGCAGTATCTATCTAAAACAAGAGCTAACATCACTTTTAACAAAAAAAATTTTTTCCAATAGGATGATATAGTTTTAGGAAAACTAGGTAAACCAATAATACAAAAAAAAAAACATAGAAGTAATGAGTATAGGTAAAAGGGAGCCAAAATAATCTATATTTGAAGATAATATGAAGATTTACTTTTTAAATCCCCCAAATTCCCAGAGAATCCTAATTCTAAAAAATAGCAATAACTTCAGAAATTTTACAGGTTGTGAAATAAAACTACAAATTCATCAGATTTTCTTATTACTGACAATAATCAGAAAGAAAATGTAGAAAAAAAATAGTTCCTTTCAAAATAAATTTAAAATCTGGAAATTAACCTATCAAGACACACTCAAGATTTCTGGGAAAACTGCCACAAAGCATATTTTATAGAGCTAAAAGAAGGTTTAAATAATTGGGACAATAGTCACTCTTCATGGTTGGACTATAATACAAATTATGACATTACCTCATATATAGTTTAAGTGTTATACCAATCAAACTACTAAGGGATTACTTTATAGAACTAATAATAACAAAATCCATATAGAGGAGCAAAAGGACAAGAATTTCAAGGAAAATAATGGGAAGTAGGAATCAAAGGAGAATGACCTTATAAGATATATATTAGCTCTAGAATCGCTATAAAGAAGCAATCATCAAAACTATCTTAGACTAGTTAAAAAACACAGAAAGTTGATAGGTAAGCAAGACTCAAAAGCAACTGAAGATAGTTGTTACCTTGTGTTTGATGAATTCAAGAACAAAATCCATTGAAATTAGAATTCCATATTTCACAAGAACTTGAGGATGAAAAAGGAAGCATTGTGGCAGAAATAGTTTTATACCAATGCCTTATATAACATATGCAAGAACTTTAAAATGGATAAGTAACCATATATGAAAATGTACATGCTAAAAAAATATGGAAAGAACCACCTTTTAAATTTTTCTTTAGTGTAAGAATTATTTACCTAATGAATGATAAAAGTAATTATAAAAGTAAAAATTGAAATTTTGTATCATGTAAGATTTAAAGGTGTTTCCATGGACAAAATCAATGAAGCTTGATTAGTTTAAAAAAAAATCTCTGCAGCAAATAGCTTTAATAAAGATCTGATGTACAATGTATAGGAAGAATTTCCATAAGCATATAGGAACAAAAACCATTCCTCAAAGAATTGGGGGGAGGAGAAGTCCTAACAAAAGAAATATAGACAATCAACAACTACACCAAAAAGTCCAGATCGCTAAAAATAAGAGAAATACAAATTAAAATAACTAAGATTTTATTCTCATACCTATCAGTTTGGTAAATATGACCAAAGAAAAAATTAGCAAATATTATTTGGACTATTAGAACCTAGCCACATTAATGTATTGCTGGTAATTATACAGCTGTGAATTGATCTAACCAGCCCAGAAAATAATTTGGAATTACTTTTTTTAAGTCACATACACATAATATACATATATACATAAACACATACACACAGATATACATGTGTGCACATTACTGCTGTCCCAGAAATACTGCTAATAGGCCACAAAGGGTACAGGAGATCCCTTATGTTAAAAAAAATATTTTATAGTAGCACTTTTATGCTAGCAAAGAAGTAAATTCAAAGTGAATGCCCAAAAGTTGGGGAGTGGCCAAACAAATTTTATTACGTGCATGTAATAAACTACTTTTGCCTTATAAGAATCAATAAGCTAGGGAACACCTGTCATTCAGTTAACTAGCATTTATTAAAAATATATTATGTGGGGCAGCCAGGTAGCACAGTGAGTAAGAGCACTGGCCCCGGAGTTGGAATGACCTGGAATCAAATCTGGGCTCAGACACTTAGCACCCACCCAGAAACACCTGGCCGTGTAACCTTGAGCAAGCTACTTAACCCCAATTGCTTTTAAAAAAAAAGAAATATATATAATGTGCCAGGCACTGTACTAAGTGCTGAAACTAAAAAGAAAGACAAAAGACAGTCTGCTTCAAGGGGCTTACACTCCAATGAGTGAAGAGAACATGCAAACAACTCCACACAAAGAGGACATGCACAGAATAAATTAGAGATGATCAACCAGGGAAAAACACTAGCATTAAGAGGGATTGGAAAACCCTTTGTACAGAAGGTGGGACTAGTATGAATGGATTGGAACAAAGTAAGTACAACTGAGGGAATGATCCTTCCAGAAAAGAGTTAGAAAGTTCTGAAGATGACAAGCACTGACTAACATTGCATACACACAACAAGAAAATGAGCCTATCTTAACAAAAGGGAAATGATTGGTTACTGATGTGAGTCATTTTAGAACTAACTATATGGATGAACATTAAAGGAATGGATAAAAATGAGAAGATGCTGAATAGGATTACAGAAGTGCCAATCTAAACTGTTTAGATGCTAGTGACTCTAAAAAATTGGAAATAGGAAAAATAAAGACATCGGTCCTATGGCCATTTCTTATGGATATTTAAATGACAGAAAACAGATACCAGAGGGAAGCAGCGAATTGAACCCAGAGACCACCTGAGCTAGCAAATACTTGATCTCCTGGCCAAAAGTAGAGACGTGGTAGCCAAGGGAAACATCAGCACAGAATACAAGGTCATTGGTAAAATCTTAAAGAGAAAAAATGTGCTTTTCCAAGAATTTATCTCCCTATTACATGCCTAGCTTGAATTTAAAAATCAGAAGATCACTGAACAAAGTTATCTTATTACAAGATTTGGAAAAGCTGACCCAGTCCTGAGCTGGAGGATTCTTCACCTCCATCCAGCAATTCAATAACCTTGCACTTTTTCCTTTTCTAAGTCAGTGTATTTCTTCCTTTGGGAGTTCTTTGCTCTTTTTCTCCTTTTTTATCCCTTTGTACTAATTAGGATCAGGCTCTGGCCACAGTTAGACCATCAACAATACTACGTACCCTGAGATACATTTATTGGTTACTAATTTTCATTGTTGTGAAACTGATTTGATTTAGAAGAAAAATTAAAATGGTTTTGTAAAGAAAAAAAAGATAAAATGTTATTGTCTTTATTTAAAAATTTTGAAATTTATTTCAGAAACTTATGCAATCTTAACATAAGAACAAGAATTTCCTTGGCAAAGGAGAGCCTTTAAGGTTGCATTTTGCAGTGCTGAGTAATTTTGTTTTAATCTATGACAGACAGAGAAGGATCTTGCATTCTATGCACCTTTCATCCAATAATGGTAAAGATGTGATCTGTTATAAAATAAAATAAAATTGCTTGCAAAAGCCTTATTGCTCTCTTCTTATACTTTCAGCAAGGATACTCTCAATGCACATATAAATCATTCTCATAAAGACTTTATAAAGATGAGAAGGTAGGTCAATATAGGTAAATGTGCAGCAATTTCAGTGATGCCATGCTGTTACAAAATTTGATCTCTGCAGATGCTCAGGGGTGCTGGAACGTTGAAACTTGGACCACCACCCAAGAGAATCAAAGCCGCAGAGGATCAAAAAGTGAGACATATGGTGGGCACTTCAACATAGTTACAATTTCTAATGCATAAGAAGAGCTGCATGGTTTGCCACAAAGGAAATGGAAGAGAGAAAAAGAAGATGGGTTGATCAAGAAGCAACTGTGAAGGATGACGATAGCCTGAATTCCACAATGGTATCTATGAAACATGAAAAGATATATATCTATATCTATATATGTATCTATCTCTATCTAGACATCTCACTTCCGCCATTTTGGGTCAAACCATTATAGAAGGTGTAAGGGAGAAGAAAGAAAAGAATTACATAGGATGAAAAAATATGGATGGCTTATGAGCCACACTGATGCATGAATCAGTTGAAGGGCTGGATATGAGGGGCAGGCATTAAAATAAGGATGCCTATACAATGTGTAACTTAGTGCTGAAATCAGTGGCATGAGAATGACTTCAGGTGTGGGTTTTTAGAAGTACATTTAGACTCTTTAAGGTGAAGGTCCCTAAAGATCTTAAGAATGCATAGAGAGTGAATGTTAGAATTTGTAGAGGTCAGTACATTATGCTGAGACTTTAAACCCAGAGGATATTTGTGTGCCGGACTCTAGACCCAATCCCTACAGACCATTCTCAGAATTTTTATGGACTCTGGTAAACCTTGGATAGATTTTAAATCAGTGACATCAAGTTCTGAGCTGCTGTGATTTGTAGAAGGAATAGAAAACACACAGGGAGAAGCCAGAGCTTAGAAAATGCTTGAGATCATCAAAATGCATGTTTTTTAAGGTCAGGGATTTTTTTTGGTCTTTGTATCCCCACAACTTTAACACAGGACCTGACACACAGTAGATGTTTAATGAATGTTTGTTGAATGAATGAATGGATGGTGAATGTGTCCCCTCTTTAGGAAATAAAGTGCCCAAGTAGATGTTGAGGGCTTATTACTTTTCTGACTCATTGCTTCTACCCAGATGGAACCTAGGAATTTCAGCATCTGGTATTCCCAAGGGTAGACAACAGTTCCCCTTAAAAGTATTCTGCCTAACAAAGCTCAAAATACAGAACACTTTTATTTACAAAATCAAGGACACAGGAAAGACTTTCATATGAAACCCATATAGGGTCAAAAGATTCCTTAGTGTTTCTTACCACCTCAGAATATTATACAGTATTTATTATTTAGTGGACCACACTGAGTGACAGGCCACCCAGCGTGACAAGAAACAGAATTTACTCTACTATGTTGATATTCCTTCTAAGGTACCTCTGTGACACATTGTTCCTTCACCAACACCTCTTTTCTTTATTTGCTGCTTTCTATTAGTTCTCTACCATCACTGCAACAGATATCCTTTACTACTGCCATATGCTATGGGTCCTCTCAGCCTCACCACTGTTGCTGCCCTCTACAGCCCTAACTGGTCCTCTTTCAAAAAATGTAGCTCAGATCTGATTGGTTTTCCTGTGGACAGAGAAAATTTTGGAAGTTGGGGGTTTATTTATTACACTATAAAAGTCAAAGGCAATTATTGCTCTCTCCAAAAACATATGCTATTGTAGTAAATTCCCATCATTACCTCTTCTCTTGTTGGCCCTAATCAACTCAACAAAATAAGTCAACTCATTAATAAAGGAAAAGTGGAGAAGGTAACTCAAGGGATTTAGGGAAAGAGAAGAAAAGTGTGATGTGGGCTTTAACTGCCAAACAGAGAAACTTTCTGTTTTATCCTGGAGGCAATAGGGAGTGACTGTAGATCACTGACTAGCTGGGATGTGTCAAGAGGGTGAGATACAGTCTGCTTTAGGGTTTGTGCTCATTGTTCTCTGAAGAAACCATGACCAGAGTAGATCAAGAGGTGACTACACCGAAGGCACAGGTGAAGGAGACTCAATTAGTGATAGGTTGAGAAAGATACATAGTGTTGTAGGTTTCTTGTTCACCTGAACTGAGGAAGCAAAAGACTGAGGGATTGGTGAGGCTGAGCTAAGAATATAGGTCCATCTGTGATGGAATTCATCTTGCTGAGCTTATTAGAGAACTAGGGAAGCCACCAGCAGTTGCTTTGGGGATTTGGGTCTTCTCAAGCTCATAGGCTCTACCTCTGAGGGAATTTTGGTGGTGGGTGCTGGAGCATCTCTGACATCAGGAATCAAATGGGCAGGGGCCAGGAGCACATGGGGATGTGACTTAGTAACAACCAGGAAATAGAAATGATTAACTGGTGTAAGAGTACAGATTGGGAATGGGGCAAGGAGCAATGAATGCCCTCCCACGGGATCTCCCAGAGAGCAGATTGCCCAATGTGTTTGTGTAGGAAAAACCTCTACACAGATGGTCTGAGATAATGAAAAAAGCAATAGAAGACCAAGATTAAAATCTTTCTTCTACACATATTCTTTTTTTTTTTTTTGCTTTTTGGAGGGCAGTTGGGGTTAAGTTACTTCCCCAAGGTCACATGGCTAGTTTTTGTGTTAAGTGTCTGAGGCCGGATTTGAACTCAGTTCCTCCTGACTCCAGGGCCAGTGCTCTATTCACTGTACCACCTAGCCGCCCCATACACATATTCTTTATGCAAACTTTAGGATACAAAGTCATCACCATACTAAGAAATTCCCTGTGCATCCATGTGCATGAAAATTCTCATGTAATAACTGTTACTAAAAAAAGTTCACCTTTATTTTCTAGGTTTCCACTTCCAGGGACTCCAGTGGCTTCCAATGGTGGTGGTCCACAACAGATTTGAGTTGACACAGATTTGATCAAAGGACATGGACTGCAACATGTTACCAATGATATTTTACACATAAGAAGTCTAATAAGAAAGCATAAAGGATATACACAACCATAAATGGAGGCTGATCACTCCTAGATAACACATGGATAACCCCTTTTGTATTTTGTCTTCCCCATTAGAATGTAAGCTCCTTGAGGTCAGGGACAATTTTTCTTTTTGTTTGTATTTGTATTCTCAGAGTTTAGCACAGTGCCTGCCCCATATGAAGCATTTACTAGCTGCTTATTGACCACCTTGTTTACTCAAATGCTTTGCTCATATCCATAGAATGTTCAAAGGACCAGAGGCAGACCTCTAGAAGGTTAGAGATATTCTCTATGGAGGATTTGTGTGAAGATATGGACATGATGCCATCAGTTGAGGAAGTATGGATGCATTGCCATCTGCACTGGCAGAGAGAATGTTCTCATCAAGATGACAAGTTCACTGAGTGTCACAGTGCAGCTATATTTCATGTTGACCTTATTTGGAAATCATCATGCTTTCAGTACAAAATTCCTTCTCTTAAAATTATAAATTTTCAGTGTTGTAAGGGACCTCAGAGTTACCTTCTCCACTTTTCCTTTATCTATAAGTTGACTTATTTTGTTGAGTTAATTAGGGCCAGCAAGAGGAGAAGAAGTAATTATGGGGATTCACTACAATAGCATATGTTTTTGGAGAGATGGCCTCAGAGGCCATCCAGAATAATCAATCTCTGAACAATTATCCCCTCTATCTCTCCTTAGCTCAAAGACTTCAAGGGATGGTGTGGGGGGAGAGGGAAGGATAGAGGTGGGAGAAACTCTGTACCTCCTAAAGAGGCCCAGGAGAAAGGTATTAGTCACAACTATCCTGTTACAGACACCAGTGTTACCACTGAACCTTCCCAAGCCAAAGTCCAAGGGGAGCAGGGACAGGAATAGTCATCATAACCATAGAAATAACAAAACAGATCCTGAGACAAATATCATTGTCTCCTTGAACAATGGGGGCAGCTGGGTTCCCTAGGCCTTACCTCTTAGTAAGGTCTCTGTTGACCCTGAAACCTGACCTTCCCTAAACTCTGACCTTTTTATTTTATTCCAGTGATTAGTATTTCCTTTTTTTTCCTAAAAGAGGATGCTTAGTCCTGATCTTATGTGAATTTCATTCAGTTATCTCATCCAATTTTCCAGTGGGCAGGTGCCTGAAGCATTAATATTCCATTTGGCGGTTAATGCCTTTGTCAGTCACAGTCATAAAGATGATATCAGAATTGCCCACCATCTCACTCTGAAATATTTCTCCTTGGATCAAGCAAGAATGGAAGGCAGCAGAGGCAAGTTACTTGAGTCAGGTTGTGCTGCTAATGCTGTCCTACTCTGTTTTGAGGGTCTGTAAATAGTTCTGTATTCCTCAGGTCTGCCAGCCAAACACTTGTCACCAAGAGCAGAAGTCCACACACATACACATATATGTCCCCCATATTTTAAAATGTGTTGAAAACCAGATGTAGATACTGGAAATAATGCATTTCTATCAAAGGAGATTTTGTTATGGGCTGAAGTTTAATAGTAAGCATAATGATAATAATAAAACTTCATAGAGTTTTTAAAAGTTTGTCAAACTCCTTATAAATGTTGTTTCATTTGAGCCTTGTAGCAACCCCAAGAGGCAGATACCATATGCAATATCCCCATTTTACAGATGAAAAAACTGAGACTGAGACTTGCCCAGGGTCACATGCCTTATAAGTGTCTAAATTCATGTCTTCTTGACTACAAATTCCATGCTCTATCCACTGCACTACCTAGCTTCCCGTTAACTGGTTGGAGCTTTTTAAATTGAGGGGTTAAACCTTTAAATTTCATACTTCTGCCACTTTGACTGAATCAACAGGATGAGGGAGGGTAGGTGGTATATGCTGTCCAGGTATGTTGCTCACCAGGAAGCTCTTAATGATATCATGTAAGATGGGAGAAAGCTCAGATCAGCATTCACAGCACAGTAAGACTAAAGCTGCCCCTGAGGGAAACCAGAATTTTAAAAAAAGCCTCCTGACCAGCCAAACCAAGCTGATTTGTACATAAAAATATTGGCATTCAAAGACAGAATCAACATTTGATTCTGATTTGCCACATTTGATTTTGATTCAAACTTAAAAAAAAACACAAACTCAAGCAAACTTTGGATTCAGGTTGATTAGAAGCAAAACACAAAGGGAAAGACTAGATCTGTCCGTCAGTTTTCATCAGGGGTAAAAAGTTCTGCAAGAGATCTTCTTTTTCATTTAATCCAGGCAATAAAATGCCATAAGAATGAGGCTTCCTATCTAGAACAGTATCATGATTTTACTTTCAAACAGGTTCCCAGAGCCCTGAGGAGCTAGTGATGTTTTTTTAGATATTACTGAATTATTCAAACAAATTATTTATGCAATTTATGCAAATTATTTACATATAATTGCTTGTAGTTTATAAACACAACTTTCTACAAATTATAATCAAAATTAATTCATCCAAAGCATTTATTAAGATTTTACTTTGAGCCTGGCACTGTGCTAAATTCTAGGATTCCAAAGAAAGCCAAAAACATGGTCCTTTACCCTCAAGGAACTTAAATTCCAATGAGAATAACTAGGTGCATACAAGGTATACAGTGAGTGCAATTGTTACCCCCATTTTACAGCTAAGATACCAAAAGTCAAAGTGATTTTCATAGTCACTGAAACTAGTCTATGATAGAGTGGGATTCAAGCCAAAGTATTCTGATGGCAAATCTAGTACATATTTCACTACATCCTGTTACATGACTACTTTCCTGTCAGATTCCAGCCATCTTTTAGGCACACAGAAATAACATTCTTCCAGAAAATTCAATTCTGAAATGGTATCTGAAATGGATTTGGATTTTTCTTTTTGTAACTTGTAAGATTCATTTTTATATCATTCCTAGAGATTTATATCCAGCTCCTGATAAATTGATGACATTCACTTTGTCTTATGTGATTTCTTAGTGGTTACATGTGCAGAGGTGTGTGTGCACACAAATCCATTATATTCCTTATTAGAAGGTAAATTCTAAGCTAGTGCTTGAGAAACACAAAGCTCTAAGCTATTGGGGCAAGAACTCATAATTCAACAAAAACTACTGGGAAACTGAAGTTTGGCAGAAACCAGACATGGATCTCATACTATATACCAAGACAAGCTCAAAATGGGTATATGATTTGTATATAAAGGGTGATATCATAAACAAATTAGGGGAATATGGGGAAAATACTTGTTAGATCTATGGATAAGGAGAGAGTTCATGACCAAATAAGAGATAGAGTGTATCACAGGAGGAAAAATGGATAATTTTGACTATATTAAATTTAAAAAGGTTTTGTACAAACAAAACTAATGCAGTCAAATAAGAAAGAAAGCAGGAAATGGGTAGAACATTTTACAGAAAGTTTCTCTGATAAAGGTATCATTTCTCAAATATACAGGGAATGAAAAAAAATTGTAAAAGCGCCATTCTCCAATTAATAACTGGTCAAAAATATGAACAGGTAGTTTTCAGAAGAAGAAATCAAAGTTATCTATTGTCACACGAAAAAATGCTCTAACTCATTAATAATTAGAGAAGTGCAAGTATTTGAAGTATCACCTCTTACCTATCTAATTGATAAACATGAAAGAAAAGGTAATACAAATTACCAGAATACAAATACTGGAGGGAATGTGGGAAAATAGGTACACTAATGCACTGTTGGTGAAATTGCTAACTGATCCAACTATCCTGGGAAACCATTTGGAACTATGCCCAAAGGGCTATAAAACTATGCATACCCTTTGACTCAGCAATACCACTACTAGGTCTGTACCCCAAAGAGATCAAAAGAAAAGAAAAGGGATCTATATGTACGAAAATATAGCAGCTCTTTTTATGGCGGCAAAGTCTTGGAAATTGAGATGCCCATCAATTGGGGGATGGCTGTACAAGTTGTGGTATATGATTGTGGTGGAATATTCAAATACTATAAGAAATGACAGGCAGGATGCTTTCAGAAAAACATAGAAAATCTTATATGAACTAATGCAAAGTGAAGTAAGAAGTAGGAGAACAATGTACACAGTAATAGCAATAATATAACAATGATGATCAACAGTGAAAGACTTAGATACTCTGATCGATACAATGATCCACAATTCCGAAGCATTCATGATGAAAAATGTCCGCCTCCAAAGAGAGAACTGATGAACTCTGAGTGCAGATTGAAGCACTTTTTAAAAAACTTTGTTTCTCTTGCTTTTTTTTTCCTTCACAACATGGCTAATGTGAAAATATGTTTTGCATGACTTAATATTTATAATGAGTATCATATTTCTTGCCTTCTCAATTGGTGGGTAACGGGGAGGAGATGGGAGAGAAATTGAAAATAAAATTTAAAAAAAGAATTAAGTTCCTTGTGAATAGGGATTATTTCATTCAGTATAAGTGTATCGTAGCAGAGAGCTTGGCACACAGTAATCACCTAATCAATGCTTTGTTGAATGATCTATAAATTAATAGTTCTTTCCTCAAAAATGGTCTTGATGTTTACTTATGTAGTTAATAATGCAAACTTTCAAATATATCTTTCTTACCTTTTTCCTTCATGTAGTATCTCTTATTCAATTGTTTATATGTGCTAACATAGAAAGATGGATAGATAGGTAGATAGATAGATTGATAGATGGATACATAGATAGACAGATGTATATGTATATACACATACATACATATTACATTATATATTAATATAATACATAGGTAACAAAACCACTCACTTTTCTACTTCTAAAATTCAAAAAAGTTGCATATCAAAAGATTTAAAATCAATTCATTATTACAATGTCAAAACTCTGAATGGCACAACTCAAAACACAAGACTAGCTAAGGCTACAAGCTAGAACTTCAGAAACATCATCATTAAGGTAGATCTTTTAGCTTATGTTCATCATATTGTTAAAATAACCCACTCATAAGTATACCTGACAGATAACCTCTTAGAAAATGCAAAGGAAGCTAATTAATTTTGTTGCATCAAAAAAAAAAAGATTATCACAAGGTTTGACCTGTTATTCATTCCAAGTTGCTTCTTTTGTAGGCATTCCCTTGGTGTTCTTATATCTTATGTCAAAGTTATACGAAAGACAAAAATATATCTGAGTCGTATTTTCTTTACACTGCCTGTCCCCCATACCAGGATTGGACTCCCTCTTTCTTCCTACCCCAAGAATTCCTTTGAATTCCCTCAAAGTTCAGCCCAAATGTCTCTTCTTTCTTGATACTTTTCCTGAACCCCATCAGTTGCCAATTTCTTGCTCCCCACCCTTAAAAAATATCCCCTTGTATTTAATTTTGCGTATATTTTCTATGTACCTATTGTAGGTACATTCTGTTTCCCTAGATATAATGTAAGGTCCTTAACAGCAGAAGCTGTCTAATTATATTTTGTATTTGAAGTACCTAGCACAGTATTTTACACATAGGAGACACTACATAAATGCTGACTAAAGGAAATAACACATAAGGGTTGCTTCAAACTGGGAAACTTCAATGACAATGGGCAAAACTTTTACTCTCCTAAAGAAAGCCTGTGATGATGAATGAGGTACAAATGATAGTGTTTGCAACACCAGGCAGAGCTGAAGAATTATTAGAACCTAGATCTAGAGCTAAAAGGTCCCTCAGAGACCAAGAAGTTCAACTCTCATTTTATAAATGGGGAAACTGGGAGCCAGGGAGGTTAAGAGACTCACTGGCAAGAGGAATGGTGCCCCAGGGCCCTCCTCTGATGCAGAGGGCAGGCTTCCAGTCTGAGAGTTAGTCAAGAAGCATCATTTAAGCACTTACCATGTGCCCTGCCCTCAAGGGGAAAGCCAAAAGAAAGTAAAGAAAGAAAAACAGCTCCTGCCCTCAAGGGGAAAGACATATAACATACATACAAAAACATACAAATAACTAGGTATACACAAGAGATGATAGATAGGCAGATAAATAGATAGCAGATAGATAGATACATAGAAAGATAGATAGATAGACAGACAGACAGACAGATGGATGGATGGATGGGCAGATGGATAGATAGATTTATGGATAGATGGATGGATAGATGGCAATATGAAAGGGACAGGTATGCATCAGGTGATGCCTTCTGTTAAAGATAGGATTTGAGCTGAGCCTTTTAGGAAGCCAGGAAAACGAGGTGGACAGGCAGCACATTCTTATTAGAGGGGACAGCCAAGGCAAAGGCAGGACGATGGGAGATGAAGTGTCATATTTGAGAAATAATGAGGAGGAAGATGGAATTGGATCACAGAGTTTGTGGAGACAATGACCAGCCTTGTAAGAGGTGTTCATCCTGTAGCAACAACCCTAAAGAACTCTCTGGTTACCCTCTCCTGTGGGAGAAATGACCCCTACCATGAAAGTGTCATCACCAACCCTTTTTTTTAACTTCCACCCTCTCCAAAATAATTGAATTTGCCCAGACACCTTTTCAGTTAATAGTTAAGGCTCTATTCCCATGTTACAAAGTCAAAGCAAAGAAGGGGAATGTTTATCATTTTTTATGTTCTTCCTGGTACCAGGAATATGTGACCAGAAGGATCTGAATCCTCAAAAGTCCTATCTATCTATTCATTTATTTATTTGTTTGTTTATCTATGTATTTATATATATATATATACATATATAAGCAAAAGTCCAATTTAAACCCCATTTAATCAGCCCTCTGAAAAGGATCAAACCCAAGTTTAAATTTGAAAACGAGAAATAACATGATGGTACTTCCTGCCCCATGCAGCTCCCATTACTTATTGCTTATAATAATATGGAGATAAAGACTTGTTGTTTGTGTGTGAAGTTGGTTTTCCAACAAATTCTGGGATTCTTCCCACCCCAACCCCCACTTAACAGCATTTAATTTTTTCCAACAACATGTGAAGATAGTTTTCGATATTCATTTTTATAAGATTTCGAGTTCCAAATTTTTTCTCCATTCCCCCCTCTTCTCTCCCCTCACCAAGAGAAGGAGCAGTCTGATATAGTTTATACATACACAATCATGTCAAGACATATTTCCACATTAGTCACATTGCGAAAGAAGAATCAGAAGGGAAAAAACACAAAAAAGGAAAAAACAGTATTCTTTGATCTGTATTCAGACTCCACTGTTCTTTCTCTGGATGTGGATAGTATTTTCCATCATGGGTCTTTTATAATTGTGTTGGATCATTGTATCACTGAGAAGAGCTAAGTTCATCATAGTTGGTCACTGTACAATGTTGCTGTTACTGTGTACAATGTTCTCCTGGTTCTTCTCACTTCACTCAGCATCCTATATGAAAGTCTTTCCAAGTTTTTCTGAAGTCCACCGGCTCATCATTTCTTGTGCAACAATAGTATTCCATTATATTCATATACCACAACTTGTTCAGCCATTCCCCAATTAATGGGCATCCCCTCAATTTCCAATTCTTTGTCCCCACAAAAAGAGCTGCTATAAATGTTTTTGTACATGTGGGTCCTTCTCCCTTCTTTTATCTCTTTGGAATATAGACCTAGTAGTGGTATTGCTAGATCAAAAGGTATGCACGGTTTGATTGTCCTTAGAGCACAGTTCCGAATTGCTCCCCAAAATGGTTGGATCAGTTCACAACTCCACCAATAACGCATTAGTGTTTCAATTTTCCTACATCTTCTCTAACATTTATCATTTTCCTTTTCTGTCATATTAGCCAATTTTATAGGTGTGAGGTGGTACCTCAGAGTTGCTTTAATTTGCATTCCTCTAATCAATAGTGATTTAGAGCATTTTTCCCCATGACTATAGATAGCTTTAATTTCTTCATTTGAAAACTGCCTGTTTGTATCCCTTGACCATTCACCAATTTGGGAATGACATATTATTATAAATTCAACTCAGTTCTCTATATTTGAGAAATGAGACCTTTATCAGAAAAGCTGACTAAAATTTATTTTCCAGTTTTCTGCTTTCCTTCTAATCTTGGTTTCATTAGTTTTGTTTGTACAAAACCCTTTTAACTTTAATGTAATCAAAATTATCCATTTTGCATTGCATAATGTTCTCTGTATCTTGTTTGGTGATAAATTCTTCCCTTCTCCATAAATCTGACAGGTAAACTATTCTTTGCTCTCCTAATTTATGGTATCACCATTTATATTTAAGTCATGTATCCATTTTGACTTTATCTTAGTATATGGTGTGAGATGTTGGTCTATGCCTAGTTTCTGCCATACTGTTTTCCAGTTTTCCCAGCAAATTTTTGTCAAACAGTGAGTTCTTTTCTAGAAGCTGAAGTCTTTGGGTTTATCAAATAGTAGACTACTATAGTCATGCACTAGTATGTCTTGTGTACCTAACCTATTCCAATGATCCACCACTTTTTTTCTTAGCCAATATGAAATGGTTTAGATAATTGCTGTTTTTAAATATAGTTTAAATTTGGTATGGTTAGGCCACCTTCCTTTTCATTTTTTTTTTATTGATTCCCTTGATATTCTTGACCTTTTGTTCTTCCAGATAAATTTTGCTATTATTTTTTCTAGCCCTATAAAATGATTTTTGGTAGTTTGATTGGTATGGCACTGAATAAGTAAATTAATTAATTAAAGTAGAATTATCATTTTTATTGGACTCAGCCTACCCATGAGCAATTGATATTTTTCCAATTGTTTAGATCTGACTTTATCTGTGAGAAAAGTGTTTTATAATCATGTTCATGTAGTTCTTGGATTTGCCTTGGCAGGTAGACTCCCAAATATTTTATATTGTCTACAGCTATTTAAATGGAATTTCTCTTTCTATCTCTTGCTCTTGGGATTTGTTGGTAATATATAGAAATGCTGATGACTCGTGTGGGTTTATTTTATATCCTGTGACTTTGATAAAGTTTTTAATTATTTCAAGTAGGATTTTTTTAGTTGATTCTCTAGGGTTCTCTAAGGATACCAACATATCATGATAGTTTTGTTTTGCCATTGCCTATTCTAATTCCTTCAATTTCTTTTCCTTCTCTTATTGCTAAAGCTAACATTTCTAGTAGGACACTCAATAACAGTAGTTATATGGGCATCCTTGTTTCACTCTTGATCTTATTGAGAAAGCTTCCAGCTTTTCCCCATTATATATAATGCTTGCTGATGGCTTTAGAGAGATACTACTTATCATTTTAAGGAAAACTCAATCAATTCCTATGCTCTCTAGTGTTTTTAATAGGAATGAATACCGTATTTTATTAAAAGCTTTTTCTGAATCTATTGAGATAATCATACGATTTCTGTTAGTTTTGTTATTGATATGCTGATATGTTATTATTATGCTGATAGTTTTCCTAATACTGAACCAGCCCTGTATTCTTGGTATAAATTTGACCTGGTCATGTTATATTATCCTCATGATAAATTGCTGTAATCTCTTTCTAATATTTTATTTAAAAAATTTGCTATCAACATTCATTAGGAAAATTGGTCTATAATTTTCTTTCTCTGTTTTGGCTTTTCTTGGCTTAGTTATCAGCACCATATTTGTGTCATAAAAGGAATTTGGTAGGACTCCTTCTTCATCTATTTTTCCAAATAGTTTATTTAACATTGAAATTATTTGTTCTTTAAATGTTCTATAAATTGGATTCTCAAGTTCTCTTGAATTATAGAATTTATTAGGGTAAAGGGAAAACAGGAAACCAATGAGACAAGACATTTAATCATGCCCAAATTGGAAAAGAGAGGTGGATAAAGACATGAAAGCCCAAAGAAAGAAAGTTTCAGCTTACATTCATTCTCTGTTCTCTTCTAGTCTCCACCATTTGCTTTTTCACACAAGTGGAAACAATTTCTCTCTAAGGACTCTTCATGCAAGGGGGAAAAAGCATCCTGGAATATTGTGTTCACTTATGGGCAGTATGATTTAAGAAAGACATTGATAAGTTGGACAGCATTCAAGGAAGGCCAGCCAGGATGGTAAAGGGCCTCAAATCTAAGACATATGATGACCAATGGAAAGAAATGGGACTGGGAAACCTTGAGAAGAGAAGATTCAGGGAGAATATCATGACTGTCTTCAAATACTTAGGATCATAGAATAATAGATTTAGATCTGGCAAGAACCATGTAGATCATTTAGTCCAACCCCCTCTAGTCCAACATACAGATGAGGATAGTGAATAGAGCACTGGCCCTGGAGTGAGAAGGACCTAAGTTCAAATCTGCCTCAAACACTTGACATAGCTGTGTGACCTTGGGCAAGTCACTTAACCCCAACTGCCTTGCCTTCCCCCCTCAAAAAAAAGAACAAACAGATGAGGAAGCTGAGGCCTAGAGAAGTCTAATTATAATGTAGTCCACTATAAATAACAAAAACATCTATATTGGACTCCAGTGTCAGAAAAAAATTTTAAGGAAAATAAGTATATAATCACCATATCAATGGTGGTGCCAGTCAGAATATTGAGGCCACTCAGTAATCAATTGAGATTATCTCAAATACTCAATTGAGATTAGTCTCAATTCCACTTTTTTTCTGTGGCTATTGGAAATCACACTTCATTAATTATATCCTCTCTGGACCATGTGCCTGTGTTGTAATCAAAAACAGTTCTAAGACAATAATAAAAATGTTATTATTACTATAACCAAATTTTGTTGCTTCTGCTGTTTGTCCTTTGTTCTAAGAGGACCGTGACATCAGGAAGGTGGTGCCATGACATGCAACTGAATTGGATTTAAGAGAGGCAGGGCTGTGCAAGGTCAGCAGTCTCACTTTCTTCTCTGGAGCCATCTGGGCCCAGCAGCCAGATATGGAACAGGACAACCGGAGATGGCCCAGGATACAGTGAGGATTCTTGGCCTTTTCAAGCTAAGATCTTTCACAGGGTTCAGTTTGACTGAGGCAGTGCCCATTCAGTGATTAAGGCTTAATCAAACAAGGCAAAGAATGGACTCTTTAAAAAAATAGACCTGGGAGTGGAAGACCCTCAGAGTTTGCCAAGTTTGTCAAGCACCTTGAAAACATTGCTTCATTGAGCCTTGTGACAACCCTAAGAGGTAGGTACCCGATGTAATAACCCCATTTTACAAATAGGGAAACTAAGGCTAAGAGAGGTCAAGTAACTTTTCCAGGATCACTTAGCTAGTTAGTGACTGAGGAAGGATTTTTTTTTTTAAGCAATCGGAGTTAAGTAACTTGCTCAAGGTTACACGGCCAGGTGTTTCTGGGTGGGTACTAAGTGTCAGAGCCTGGATTCAATCCCCAGGTCATCCCGACACTGGAGCCAGTGCTCTTACTCCCTGTGCTACCTGGCTGCCCCCTGAGGAAGTATTTTAAACCAGGTCTTCCTGAAACCAGGTCCACTGCACCGACCTGTTGCCTTGAGGATATTGTGTGATTGGTGCTACTGTTGACTGAAGCATTGGGAATTAATATCTGGTGTGCAGAGATCAGATAATCTGGGTCCCATTCCCCACCAGTACATCTATTTCTATGAAGTCACCCTCTCTCTGAAGTCAAGTCATTAACTTACTAAAAGCAAGGGAAAGATAATTAGGGAGCAGCTAGTGGCCCTGGAGTCAGGAGGAGCTGAATTCAAATCCGGCCTCAGACACTTAAAAAAACTAGCCATGTGACCTTGGGCAAGTCACTTAACCCCAGTTGCCCTCCAAAAAGCAATAAAAAATTTTATTAAAAGAAAAAGATAATTAGTTGAGTCTTTTCATTAGTAGACCTATTAAGTAGATTATTAAGTTCTAAATAACTTCTGGTTTTCTATGGAAAAAAAACTCTTTTTTTGAGTGTGAGGAAATTGGGCAAAGCAGGAATCTGGTTGGGTTCAGACATAAGGAGTTTCTGACACTTCCTGGCTCTGTGATACTGGACAGATCAACTCAGGCAGAGATAAGTTGGCTGGTGGAGGGAGTTCCCTACCAGGATATAGTCACAGAGCCTTCTCTTATCCCTGGGATAAGTAAGGTTGATTAAAACTTATTTTCCTAGATCTGTTGGAACCAACACTGTACTTATGAGATACTTTTTTGGGTCACACCTTAAACCCAATTTACTCTGGATCTCATGGATTGGACAATAGGTCCCTGTCCTGCCCAAGCACCAATTTTAACTTTTTGGCCCTCCAGACTCAGAGTCAATGTACATAGTAATTGTTTCTCTTTTGGCCAGCAACCTGAAGGTCTTACCCTCCTAGTATGATTTTTTTTTAATTAAAGGGGGCATTCCTTGACACACTTCTTAAAGAGGGCTATTCACTGAATGGGCATTGCTTCACTCAAAGTGAGAACTTATAGAAACCTTAGCTTAAAAAGGAGGAGGTCTCCCTACTTTGTTCTGGGCCATCTCCAGTGGTCCTGATCAATATCTGGCCATTGAATCTAGATGGCTCTGGAGGAGAAAGTGAGGCTTTGCACAGCCCTCCCTCTCTCAAATCAAATTCAATTGCAAGTCATAGCATCATCTCCCTAATGTCATGGTCTTCTTCAATAACAAAAGACAAACCACCAGCCTGTAAGGTATTGAAGGTGCCCGAGAGATCATATGATGACCAAAAACACCTCCCAAAAAACCCATATTTATAGTGTGTCCGTGGTACCTGGGCCATGAACATCAATCAGCTTTTATTCTTTCTTTTCTTTGCTAGTTACCAAGTCACTCAGTCAGTTTTCCTTTGTTTTCTGTGATGTTCTGAGACAGAATGTCTTCAACACAAATATAAATCACTCTATGAATGTCCATTGCCAAAGTTATAAAACACTGTCCATTGAGCCCCATCTTATACAATTTAGTGTTATTTTAGTTGTTGGTCGAAGGAAAAATCATCCATCTTGATCTATGATGTTATCAACGTAGGGAACCCCTGTTGTAGAAATTTTCTCTACCAATACAGAACTATAACACAACTATTAATTGTTGTCCTAGAGACTAGCTGGGGGATCACTGGGAGGTTGAGTGACCTGCCCATGGTCATAAACCTAGTATATATCAGAGAGCTAGGATCTGAACCCAGCCCTTCCTGACCCCAAGACTAAGCCTCTACACACAACTCTTTATTGCTTTTCAGTGGATTATAGTTGGCACTTTTTTAAAGACTAAATCTTCCCACTTCCCCAGGCTAGAAGTGTAAGGACTACTTATGACATGATCCCATTTCTGATCAGCAATGGCAGCTTTGACCTGGTCTGTTTCTAACCTGGACTGGTTTGCTTCTCTTTAGGCAACCTGGTGGTTGTCTGCTCCTAGAAGCTCACCATCTTGATGTCAAACAGTGCCTACACCTGATTGGCTTAGCTTACTACTGCTCAGAAATCCCCGACTCAAGAGAGGCTGCTGCCTTGTCAATAACTGGGACTAGAGGCATGCACCACTACACCCAGTGGTTGGTATATTTATTACATATTCTGGAGTATATTCCATGCCCTATATATTCTTATGTGAGCTAAATTAATTGGGATCCTGCCCTTTGGGTTAAATTCAATACAAGTAGCAATCACTTCTGCTTTATTTTCAAAACCTCCCAAAATATTTTCTTTTCAAGATGATACTTTAATAGAACTATTACAATTGAGGGACACATCTTATGAGAGAACACCCCCAGATATAAAATCTCTGTTTTACAATTCTCTTTCTTAGCCAAGGAAAAGAGATGTGCCAAAAATGAGTGCAACTCTTCAGCACTAACCATCTGTCACAAGGCTGAACAAGTTTGCCACCCTTTTCAGGGAGAACGAAAGGACAATAGAAGATCTCTTTGCTGCAATTTTCATTCCTTAGTCTTTTACTGAAGAACCCAATCAGTTTGATTAGCATTTACCCAATCTGTCTAAAATACAAAAGGCTTCAACTTTTAACACTTTAGTCCCACAAGAAGTGTTCAATGTGTTATCAATTATACAAGTTCTCCCCACACACACACACACCTTTTACTTCTGTTATTAGTTCTTATTAAGATATATCTAATTTATATTTGTCAGGAGCTAAGAATGGAAAGGAAGATCCTGAATTACAACTTTTTCAGGGAAAAGTTAAATGCCATCTGGTAACAACAATATAGAATTGCCATCATGGGCAGCCTTTTCACACAGCCAAGTTTGACAACTTACAAATTTGGGTGTATTTTCTTCATTATCAGGTACACAAAAGGGAGAAGAAGATGGGACAGAGAATCTCTCTACATGCAGACATCTTGCTGGTTGGGTAAGGATACGAGGCTAAGTAATTTATCCTGAAATATCTCCTTTGAAATGCAACCAAAAAGAGAGAGAGAGGTGGCCTTTAAAAACAGATTTTACTGACCCAGGGAGAG
>NW_027185771.1:1931864-1954947 GCF_028583685.1 Petaurus breviceps papuanus
GATAACTTCTCATCACGTTACTTCATGCTTAATATAAAATGGTGGTGTGCGGAGGAGTAAAAAAAGAAGAACAGAAAAGAAAAGAAAGAAAAAGGGAGAGACAATATGATTGGGAGGGCAGGAGAAAGAAAAAGATTGAGAGAGACAGAGAGAATGTCAAAGCTCAAGTCTGGCATTTGCCTATTTAAATTCAATCATGCAGCCCTAGCAGAGCTGAGAAATAGATGGTCTGCATTATGAATTTCTGATCAGACGACTGATAGGTTATGAGAGGGGACGTAATCCCATTGAGAAAGCCTTTTTCTCCAAGCAAGGGCAAGCAATAGCTGCCCTTCAGAGACAGTTCTTTGCTTTGCCCTTTTTATATTTTTTCCCTTTCTCTAAAAAAAAAGTACAAATAAGCATTTTTATGATGATAAATGTGTAATAATAATTCACAGTCGCCTGCATCTGAAGCAGGGATGTGCCTTAGCAAATCAGACACACGCTCCAAATAAAATGCATTTTTTTCCTTTTTAAACCTAATTAGAATTCTCTCCCTTTCCCCATCTCATTCTGTACCAACATTGGTGATCTAAAAAGAAAGTGAAAGCAGTGAATACTTGCAGTAAAACTGGGTATTTTTAATACTCTTAAGGGTATCTAACATTGACTAGTTGCCTAAAAAATAAAACAACACTGTGTTTGGATAAAAAAAAATTTAAGAATTTTCTTCAAATACCATGGAGAACACAATTCAGGGTTCACAATTCCTGCAAGAATAAACTTATTTTTAAGGATTTTTTTTATTCCAATAAATACGTAACCACACTTTAAATGGCTTTGTATGATAATTATAGCCCACTAATTACTATAGTTCTAGTTAAGCATCACACTAACCAAGAAGGTTTGTGGGTTAATTGAAATTTATGTAATAGAACTGGGGTATTTAGTCTCCAAATCAGGCCTTTGTGATGGCTTATGGCTACTGTACTATTGAAAAAAAAGTTGGAAACAATAAGTCTGGAATCTAAAGAGAGTCAAGTATATTATACACAGAGTACAAGATGCTGCAAAGACCTCCAATCCCAATTTACAGCCTATGCAAAAAGCCACCATAGCGCCACATGGAATTACACGAATAAGGCAGAGAGGATTTCTGACAAGCCAGGAGCTTCTCTAAATAGAGACAAGGGGAACCTGAAATTTACACATTGAAATCAACCTTAAGTGGGAGGCATGAAGTTGGATTTGGATGGCCAGTGACAACATCTTGGATTTCACCCACACTCGATTCTATGAGGCATCACTGAGTGAGTCGAGATGCTGTCTAGATATGCTGCTCCCCCTGTTCTGTCTCCCCCAGAGATACTGAAGTTCAGCAGCTAAGAGAGCCAGTGTTATTTTCCTCTCTCTTCACCAGGAGGCATCTCTGAACCTAATAGAAATGTGCAACAAAAAAGGAAAAGGGGAAAAAATGGGGGAGGGAGCAGTGAGGATGGTGGGCAGAGATATATTTTACATAATATCCCCATTGTGACACCAACCAACAAAAAAGACTAGAACTCACAGGCAAGATAAAAGCAGCATCTTTGACTTGGAATCTTCTGAGCTCATTTTATTGCTATGTTTATTATTACTATTATTTGTTAATAATAATAATAATGGTTTGGGGGAGCTTTTTTTTCCTATTCTACTTAAAGGTACCAATTTTTAATTAGCTCTCTGAGAGATCCAAATTGTGAAAGCTGCTGTCTACACCTCAGTGGAATTGTGTCCTTTGAAATCCAGCATTTTCATTTACATCATGCATGCATGTCAGCGTAACTTCAGTCCTCTCTACACCCTAAGCTGTAATAGATCCATTAAGTAAGTGCGGATTTGGGGGCAATAATCTGAAAGTGCAAATTATTTACCTGATTTAGATTCATTACAGTCAGACATGCCAGTCTACATTTCGCCATCTTTTTAAAATGGGGAACTTGCCCTGAAAGAATATTATGTAAATCTTTCCGTCACAGATTATTGACTCTATACATGACTTCCACGCTGCACATCTGCTTTTCAGGCAGGCTTATTACATACATATACACAGTTTCCAATTTTTAACCTCCACCTTTTCCCCCCTCCCCCTCCTCCCAATACTCATTATGGAAAAATAGCACCTCAAACCAGGCCATTACTAGTTTCCTTCTGTTCAATTTACATAATATCTGTTTTTGGTGTATGTGTGTGTTTTTTAACATGTAAATTTTGTTCCCCAAAAGCTCTAAATATCCATCCGGGGACAACAAAACAAAATGGGATTCTAACCAGGGATGGGAGTAGAGAGGCATACTGAAGGAGGCATCCCAAGCTTTTCAAGGCAACAAGGACAAAAGACGGTCAATTCTATATGGAATTTTGTCAGCCATCAGCAGTCCCAGGATAAAAAAAGTTTTCCCTTCTCATGATGGATCATCCTTAGCTTCCTTAGAAGGTCAGCTGAAGCCTTTCCTGGTACATGCTACCAGATGCCAGATCCTCTTTAATTCTATGTATTTGTTTAGGGAATATTTATACATATGTATGTTATCTCCTTCAATGGAATTTACGCTCCTTGAGGACAGAAATGACTTGTTATTTTTATACTCACAGTGTCTAACAGGGGTAGGGAACCTGTGGCCTAACACCACATGTGACCCTCTAGGTCCTCAAGTGCAGCACTTTGAGTGAATCAAAACTTCATGGAACAAATCACCTTCAAAAAAGGACTTGCTCTGTACAATTTGGACTCAGGCAAAAGGCTTCACCCAAGGACCTAGAAGACCATTTGTGGCTTCAAAGCTATAGGTTCCCCACCCCTGGTCTAGCATAATGCCTAGCACATATTAGGCACTCAAATATTTGAATAACTGGATGATCAATATAATTGATCTGTTAATTGATTGTTAGTACTTCACTGACTGATGAGTGGCGAACATGCATCAACCTATGATGCTAACACTTCTGAAGACAAACAAAATCCCAATTTTAAGACTGTAGGTCCAGTGAGAAGGGGGTGTTAAGAATTCTGGGAATGGCATTATGCCAAATTTCAATAATATTTTTATTAATTATAACTTATAATTTATATATTATTATATAATATATAATTATATTTATATATAATTTATATATAATCTATAATTATAATTTATATAATTATAATATTAAAAAGTCTTTAATTAAATGCTTTCTCATGTATATTATTATATAGTTCTCTAGGAGAATAGAAGCTCTCTCAGAGCAGGTCCACCTTCTTCCCCACCACCAATATCAACTGCTCATTGCCACAGACAAGCATGAAAACCCAAGCACCCTGGAAGTGGCAGCACCCCCAGACCACCTGTCCTGCTCCTAGCCCATCCCCTTGTAGCCATCATCAAGGAAGCAACCTTTGTGGAGATGCAACCTGGCAACTATTTCTATGGGTGCTATAACTCCTGCTTCCTCAGCAGCCACAGCTACTGAGGAGCCCAGAAAAAAAAATCTGGGTACCAAAGTCCTTGGCACTATCCAAATGGTTCAGCATCAAGATACAGATATGATTTCATCAATAAAAATGGCATTTTAAAAGATGCCTTTATAACCTAAAGGATCATGAGGGCTTTGTATCTGATTTTCCACTAAAACCTTCACTAAGTATTATCTCCCTTTAGAATGATAGTTCCTTGAGAACAGGGAACTTCTTGCTTTTTTCTCTGTGTATCCCCAGCTACAGGTACATGGTAAAGACTTAGTAAATGGTCATTCATTCATTCATCTAGCCCAACTATCATGTTTTACAGATAAGGAAAGTGAAACCCAAAGAAGTCAACAAGTATTCAAAACCTGAAGAGTATGTAATACTTATGTACAAAGCAGAAAAGTTGGTGTTAGGTCAGAATATAGAAGGTTGTTGTGAGGGAGTGCTTTGTGAACTATGAGGCTCTCTACAGATGACCTATTTTATTTATTATTATTTACTATTATAAGATTATAAACATTATGCTTTTCACAGGTTTGGAGCATGCTAGCACCAAGAATTAACTATTTTGATTACTTAGAAAGTAAGTCCTAGTGAACCCATACTTAGGTACTTATTAGCTCAAATTCTTTCCTTTACATAATGCCAATTCTGCTTTAACCTGCCCATTATGATATGCTTTTAGTTCACAGTTGATACAATAAAATTTGATCCTTTAAGGATCCATGATGCAGACTAAAACTCCTCAGTTTTAGTACTAGATAGTCTTTCTTCAATTTTTGTGGCCAAAAAATTCGTCACCCTTTGGCCAACCTAATGCTTGGTCTCTCTAAAATGTGAGAAGCTGGTCCTTGGATGACAGATATACAATCCGTCACCAGGGCCAACATTCCAAAAGCATAGAATGTTAGGGAGACCTCTCCAGACCAACAAAGGGGGCCTTTAATTACTGTGGAATTTAACTCATGGGCTATTTATTTTGCTGGAAATAATGAGAAATATGCGTGTGTGTGAGTGAGAAAGAAAGACAGAGAGACAAAGAGACAGAGAGAAAGAGACACAGAAAGAGAGAGAGAGAGAGAGAGAGAGAGAGAGAGAGAGAGAGAGAGAGAGAGAGAGAGAGAGAGAGAGAGAGAGAGAGAGAGCCCTATTTCCAGAAATGAAAATAGCCAAGTTAAAGGGTAGGCCATTACTTAGATTCCTGATTATGTTCACTTGCTATGCCTTTGTTTCCCCTGATGCTAAAAATAACCAACTCTTGTTTGTAATACTAGCCAAAAGTTCCTGTGTTAACTACTTAACAGATGTGACAACCATTCCTTCATGTAATGTACAAATCCCAGAGAAGAGCTTCACTACTCTGCTGGTGTGGTTGTCTGAAACAAGTCGGTAAAAATCTGTTGAAGGTAACACAGGCATCCAAGATCATCTCAAGCAATACAGAATCTTCAACGATCCAGCAGGCAGTTAATTTCTGCAATATATTTGTAGTGAAGAAGGGATGCTTCCAGAGTTCCTCCTTAATTTATTGGAAGTGGGCTTGGGGTCTGGGAAGAAGGGCAGTTGGAGGGTGCAAAAAGGTCACTAACAAGTATATACAAAAAGCTAAACTGGCAAATGTTGGCAGAATTATGGAACGGCAGGCACACTATGTGTTTGTTACAAGTTGAGCTATGAATTGGTTAACAAATTGGTTAACATGTAAACTAGGGATAATTGGTCCAGAGGCAGCTAGGTGGAGCCACAGCGCATAGAGTACCAAGCCTGAAACGAAGTTCAAATATGGCCTCAGACACTAGCTATGTGACACTAGGAAAAAAGTCACTTCACCTCTTCTTTGCCTCAGTTTCCCCAACTATAAAATGAGGTTAATAATACTGCCTACCTTACAAGGTTGTGTAAGAATAATAACTAACATGTATATAATGCTTACTATGTGCTGATGTCATTTGATCCTCACAACAACGCTGGAAGGTAGGTGCTATTATTATCTTCATTATACAGATGAGGAAACTGAGGCAAATAGGGTTGACTGACTTGCCCAGGGTCACACAGATAGTAAGTGTCTGAGGGCACATTTGAACTCAGGTCTTCCTGATTCCAGGTCCAGCACCCTATCCACTGCACATGTTGTTGCTATTGTTGTTATGTCAGACTCTTCATGCCCCTATTGGGGTTTTCTTGGCAAAAATACTGGAGCTGTTTGCCAGTTCCTTCTTCAGCTCATTTTACAGATGAGGAAACTGAGACACACAGGGTTAAGTGACTTGCCCAGGGTCATGCAGCTAGTAATTGTCTGAGACTATACTTGAACTCTGGTCTTCCTGATTCCAAGCCTAGAGCGCTGTCCACTTTGCCATCTAGCTAGAGCTTAGCACTTATTAGTTAATAAATGCTCATTTCTTTCCTTCCATCCCTTGTAGGGAATCATTTGGAAGTGTACTAGACAGTTCCTTAAACTGTATATAGCATTTGACCCAGTCAGACCACTGTGGGGTATATAGCTCAAGGAGACCAAAGACAGGCAAACAAACAAAAGTGTTTTAGCAATACTTTTTGTGGCAGGAAAACAAACCAACTAGAAACACAGTGATTGAACATTAACTGAGAAATGAATGAACCAATTGTGACATGTGAATGTAATGGAATATTCCTATGCCATGAGAAAAATAAATATGACAAATTCAGAGAAAATTGGGAAGATATCTCTGAACTGATACAGAGTGAAATAAGTAGAAACAAGAGACCAATTTACAACAGCATAAAGGAAAATGATACTTGAAAGGCATCAAAATTCTCATTTTGTAGTGACCCATCATAACCCCAGAGAAATGAAGTATAATATAAGGGATAGAGTCTTATACCAGGAGTGGGAAAGACTTGGGTTCACATCCTGGCTCAAATACCTTATAGCAAAGTGGCCCTCATCACCGCCCCTCATTGTCCCTTATAAATAAGGGGGTTGGAGTCAGTGCCCTCTTCCTCTCAGGTCCCATCCAGCTCTGAATCTTTGAATACTTATGTTGATAACTACAGCTAATGGCTGATTGTGAAAACTAATTCCCTCCTCTCAACACAAAGAAGGTAAACTATAAGTCTAGAATGAGGCTTAGGTTGTCAGAATCAATGTGTTGGTTTGTTTGAGTTCAAATCCAGTCTTAGACACTTACTAAACTGTGTAACCCTGGACAAGTCACTTAATCTCAATAGCCTAAGTTTTCCTCAACTGTAAAATGAGCTGGAGAAGGAAATGGCAAACCACTCCAATATCTTTGCCAAGAAAATCCCAAAAGGTATCACAAGGAGTCAGACATGACTGAAAGGACTGAATAACCTTGTTACAAGGCAGAGTCCTAAGTGGAAGGTGAGAAGGAATAGATATTATTAGAAAATGAAAGTGTTGTAGGAGGGGGTAATATCAATAAAACATTTATTTCAAATAAATTATTAGAAACAAATTGACTGCTTATAATCTTCCCTTGCTAAATTCCATGGACCTAAAAAGATATATGAAAAGTGTATACCACAAATTGCAGGAAAGTGAGACAGAAATTGAAATGGCAAAGATATCTTTTGAAACTATTTTAAATTACAAATACCAAGGGCTATGACATTGGTGTCAACTTTATTTAACCTACTGCTCTTGGGCAGTGAAGTACATTGTACCTATATAGTGTTGAGTAAATACTCAAGGCAAGTTGTCAACACAAATTAAGGATTTCAGACTTCTAAAAGGAATCCCTCACATCAAATGTTTTAAAATCTATTTAATATTTTTAGTTGGATAGTGTCTTCTTTTTAAATTCAAAATATAGTCGCTGGAAAACTATTTAAAGGATTTGGGAGCAGCCTTTGTTACTCATATCACTCTTTTCAGTCAGGATGTCAGTAAATAAGCATTTATTAGCACCTATTATGTGCCAGGCATTGTGGTAAGCACTGGAAAAGCAAAGGACAGTCACTGGCCTTGAGGAGCTCCCAATCTCAGGAGAAAGACAACAAACAAATATGTAAGCTAGATACAGGATAAGAAGGGAATTGTTGTCTTTGTTGTTGTTGTTGTTGTTGTTGTTGTTGTTTGTACTTTGTTTTAGAAGGCATTGCCAGGTGATATCTAAACTAGTGAGTAGACTGGATTTAAGTGAGGCAGAATTACACAAAGTTGTCAGCCTCACTCTCTCTTCCAAAGTCATTAAAGTCCAGAGGCATTAACAAACAGGTGACACATGGAAGGCTGGGTGGTGCAGTGAACAGAGCACCAACCCTGGAGTCAGGAGGACCTGAGTTCAAATCTGATCTCAGACACTTGACACTTACTAGCCATGTAGCTTTGGGCATGTCACTTAACCCCAATTGCCCTCCAAAAAGCAAAAACAAAAAAAGGGGGGAAACACTAGAATTAAGAGAGATTGGGAAAGGCTTTCCATAGAAAGTGGGATTTTTAGCTAGGACTAGAAGGAAACCAAGGGAGCCAGGAAACTGAGATGAAGATATAGAGTATGATAGACATGGAGGACAGTCAAAAGTGCCAGGCCTGGGGTTTAGGAAGACTCATCTTTCTGAGTTAAAATTCAGACTCAGATACTTGCTAGCTATTAACCCAGAGAAAGTCACTTAACCCTGTTTTCCTCAGTCCCTTCATCTGTAAAATGACCTAGAGACAGAAACGGCAAACTACTTCAGTATCTCTACCAAGAAAACCCCAAATGGGGTCATGAAGAGTCACACAAGACTGAACAACAGAGATACATGCTTTTCAGAGCACTTTTTTTTTCTTTTTTTGCTTTTTGGAGGGGGTAAGGTAGGACAATTCTGGTTAAGTGACTTGCCCAAAGTCACACAACTAATTTATTGTGTTAAGTGTCTGAGGCCAGATTTGAACTCAGGTCCTCCTGACTCCAGGGCCATTGCTCTATTCACTGCACCACTTAGCCAACCCTAGAGCACATTATTAATAAACTAAGGAAAGGTTTTTTTTTTTAAGAAAATAAGGGGGTAGAACCAAGATGGTGGCATAGAAGCAGGGAAACTCCATATGCCCCCTCCATAACCACCTCAAATACCTATGAAAAATGATTCTAAACAAACTTTAGGGCTACAGAACCCATAAAGTGACAGAGAGAAACAAACCTCCCGCTGAAGACAACCCCGCAGGCCAGCAGGAAAGGTCCATCTCAGCACGCTGGAAGTCGAGGCCAGCCCCCTCCCACTTCCTCCCACTCCCCGCCAAGTCCACAGTTTTAGCCTCAGGGTGGTCATGACAAAACCCAGCTGGGGGGACTTAGGGAGAGTGGATCACCAACAGCTCTGGCAGTTTCCAGAATTATCAACCGATAAATACCAAAGACAAAGTGAGAGTTCTTGGCCTGCAGATTGTAGGGGGACCAAGTGACCAGTCTGAGGGGTAATCACTTTTGCTTTAACCTGCTTGGATCTGGATCGCTGTCTAGGGTGAAGGTCTGGGGGTGCGTGACCAGTGTGCCAGAGCCAGTGGAGGCTTCTGAGAGGGCACACAACTAATAGCTCCAGCAGCTGAGAAAACCCCAGCAATTTAGGACAAAGCTCTCTTCTCTGGAAGCAGTGTTCTACTGTGGCAAAAAAAAGCTCAAAAGTCAAATAATTGATTGGCAACATGAGCAAGCAAAGAAAGCACAGCAATCCGACTTTGGATTCCTTTTTTGGGGACAAAAAGGATCAAAGCATGGAACAGGAGGAAGACAATGAAGTCAGAAGTCCTGCACCAAAAGCTTCCAAGAAAAGTAGGAACTGATTACAGGCCATAGAGGAGCTTAAGAAGGATTTTGAAAACCAAATAAGAGAAGTGGAGGAAAAATTGGGAAGAAAAATGAGAATGATGCAAGGAAAATCAGGAAAAGAGAGTCAACAACCTGACTGAAGAAAATAATACTTTAAAAAACAGACTAACACAAATGGCAAAACAGGCTCAAAAAGCCAGTGAGGAGAAGAATGCCTTAAAAAGCCAAATTTGCCAGATGGAAAAAGAATCTCAAAAGCTCACTGAAGAGAATCATTACTTCAGAATTAGATTGGATCAAATGGAAGCTAGTGACTTTATGAGAAATCAACATACTATTAAAATGATCCAAACAAATGAAAAAAATAGAAGGCAATGTGAAATATCTCATTGAAAAAACCACTGACCTGGAAAACAGATCCAGGAGAGATACTTTAAAAATTATTGGACTACCTGAAACCATGATCACAAAAAGAACCTAGAAATCAACCTTCAATAAATTTTCAAGGAAAATTGTCCTGATGTTTTAGAACTAGAGGGCAAAATAGAGGTTGAAAGAATCCACCGATCACCTCCTGAAAAAGATCCCAAAAAGAAAACTCCTAGGAATATTATAGCTGGGTCCCGGAATTCCCAGATCAAGGAGAAAATATTGCAAGCAGCCAAGAAAAAAAAATTTGAATATTGTGGAAACACAATCAGGATAACACAGGATCTGGCAGTTTCTACACTGAGAGATCGAAGGGCTTGGAATATGATATTCCGGAGGTCAAAGGAGCTGGGATTAAAACCAAGAATCACCTACCCAGCAAAACTGAGTATCATGTTTCAGAGGAAAATATGGTCACTCAATGGAATAGAGAACTTTCAAGCATTCTTGATGAAAAAAACAGAGTTGAATAGAAAATTTGACATTCAGATTCAAGAAGCATGAGAAGATAAACAGGAAAAAGAAATCATAAAGAACTTATCAAAGTAAAACTATTTACATTCCTATATGGAAAAACAATAATTGTAACTTATGAAACTTTTCTCAGTATGAGAATAGTTGAAGGGACACACATATATATGTATATATATGTATACATACACATATGTCTATATAGGAGGGTATATGGGCATATGAATACATATGTGAGTGTGTATATGTGTGTACAGGTATACATAGACAGAGGGCACAGGACCAATTGAATAGGAAGGGATGATACTTAAAAGGTGAAATTGAGAGGTGAGAGAGGAGTTTAAAAAGAAGAGATGGGGAGAGACAGAATGGGATAAATTATCTCATATAAAAGAGGTAAGGGAAAACTGTTACAATGGAGGGGAAGAACAGGAAGGCAAAATGGAATGAGTCAACCTTACTGTCATTGAATTTGGTTTAGGGAGGGAATGACATACACACTTAATAGGGTATCTCACCATACAGGAGAGTAGGGGGAAAGGGAATGAGGGGGGGGGAGGGGGGGGGGGGGGGGGGGTGGGGAGGGGAGGGAAGTTGGAAGCACATGCTTTTGAGGGGGGAAAGGGTCAAAGTAGAGAATAGGACAAGTGGGGGTAAGGATAGGATGGAGGGAAATATAGTCAATCTTTCACAATATATCCACTATGGAAATGTTTTGTGTAACTACACATGTGCAACCTATATTGAATTGCTTATCTTCCCAGTAAGGGTGGGTGATGAGGGAGGAAGGGAAAGAATCAGGAATTCAAAGTTTTAAAATCAAATGTTTAAAAAAATATGTTATTTTTTTACATGCAACCGGAAAATAAGATTTACAGATACTGGGGTATTAGAGATCCATCTTGCCCTGCTGGAAAGTCAGAGGGGGTATGGGGGAGGATATAGGACAGAGCAGATTGGGGAAGGGGGTATACAGTGGGATCACTGTTTTGGGGTGGTGGGTGGGGGAAAGACAGGGAGAAAATTTATAGCTTAGGGTCTTGTGGAAATGAATGATGTAAACTAAACCTAAACATAAAATTTAATTTTAAAAATAAAATAAAATTTAAAAAAAAGGAAATAAAGTTTCCTTAACTAGAATCCCTTTAGTCTCCTGTTTCCCTCTTAAAGTCCCCAATCTCTTGAATGTGGTATGTTCCCTATAACCCATTAAAGAGAAATCGAGAAATACAACTGAAGGGTCTATTCTTCCACATTCAAAGTCACTGTAGGAAAGTCAAACCCTATCTGTTCTGCCTATACCTATCACTCATTTTTTTTTAACTGGCACAAAAGAATCTCGAAGCTTTAGAAATACATATTTAACTCTTTACATCTTTTCTTTTTCCTTCCCATCCCCAGATTCAACTTGGCCAACACAATTTGGCCCATATGTGTCCTGTGTCTTTGGGCCATATGTAGATGGTTTATAGCTTGTATGGATTATATTTAACTATATTGTTTGCGTGTTATTTCTGTGGTTTGGGCAAATTACAGCAATGTGTTCTCCCCTATTTTCTTTCCCCCAAACTTAATGAGGAGGCCAGATTAGACCATCTCTAAGGTCCCTTCCTACTCTAAATCTATGACTATGATTTCTTGTCTTTTTTTTATTGACTGGTTATACACAAATTGGGTTCTCAGGCCTTTTTAACATTAACATGTTCACTAGGTCTGTTTAGATGGTTAGGAAGCTGTTTTCTCTGGACATAATCAGTAGGGGATTCACAGATGTTTAGTTTTTTTTCTTCAAAAACAAATCAAGGGGTGATGCTAAAGCTCACATTATTGTTATAGAGACTAAATGTGATTTCAGAGGCTTAGCTGTCTGAGGCCTCCCTGAAATTCTAAATGGTGAAACTGAATAATTTTTGCACATTTCCATCTGATACGAATGGATCCAAATCTTGATTCAGTGAGATTTGCTAGCAAACCAATGTATCTTTATTTATATTACAAAAGCTATTTTGTGTGATACCATGGAAAGGCCCAGCTTTAGAGACTCAGTCACTAGGTTCAAATTATGGCTTTGACACCTCAGTGTGCATGGTACTGGTCTCAGTTTTTTCACCTGGTATGCTAGATGACCTCCAAAGGTTATCCTTTCCAGCTCAAGATCTGTGAACTTCTTGTATTGACCCTCTTGGGTATACTTTCCTACTTGAAATTGCACTGGAAGGTTGGATTCCAAAAGAGCAATTGCTACTACTTCCCTTATTGTCTATGGGTAACCTTTAGGAGCT
This sequence comes from Petaurus breviceps papuanus, assembly GCF_028583685.1. Classification (NCBI taxonomy): domain Eukaryota; kingdom Metazoa; phylum Chordata; class Mammalia; order Diprotodontia; family Petauridae; genus Petaurus; species Petaurus breviceps. The sequence goes on from NW_027185771.1 coordinate 1,944,269, forward strand.
GGGTTAATAGTACTGTCACTCACAAGCCTTCACCAGCATGATCCTCTCTAACAGTTAACCAGGGGACATCAACTCACTTTAAGCTTTAATCTAGTCTCAAACACTTATTAGCAGAATCACCCTAAGCAAGTCATTTTAACATTTACTTGCCTCCCTTTCCTTATCTGTAAAATGGGGATGATAAAAGCACCCACTTCCCAGGGTTGTTTCAAGGATCAAATGAGATCAGAATTGTAAAGGGCTTAGCAAAGTTCCTGGCACATAGTTAATACTATATAAATGTTACCTAACTATTAATAAGTAGAATTTATATAGTGCCTAAAAGTTTGAAAAACACTTTACAAATATCTCCTTATTATTATTTCCATTTACTCATTTCTGGATAAGAAAATTGAAGCAAAGAGAGATTAAAGGACTGTTCCATGGCTACAGTGATGACTGAGGCTGGATCAAAAGATTTGGAAGCAGCCTTTCCTATTCACATTATTAATGTTGCTATCTTTTCAGAACACATATGAATAGACTAGGAAAAAAACTTATTTCTTTTAAAGAAACTAAGGTTTCCCAAATAAGACTCCCTTACTCCACTACTCCCTCTGAAAGGCTCTAATCTCTTGAATGTCATGTCTAAGCCTGGATTTGAATTCAGATCTTCCTGAATAACACTCTATACACAGGACCCCCTAGCTGCTTTATTTGTTTTTGTTGTTTTTTTTTTGTTTTGCTTTGCTTTTTGGAAGGCAATTGGGGTTAAGTGACTTACCCAAGGTCACACAGCTAGTTTTTGTGTTAAGTGTCTGAGACCGGATTTGAACTCAGGTCCTTCTGACTCCAGGGCCTGTGCTCTATTCACTGTGCCACCTAGCTGCCCCAATCCCCTAGCTGCTTTAATTTACTGAGAAGATATACAGTGACTGTCATACATCCATGCCAAACCAGGAGCGCATTCTCCCCTGACATACACAAGATGCATGGGGAGAGTGAACTCAGATATGACTGTTAAAGATGCATGACCCAACTCATGGCTCAAAAAGTCCTATTTTTCTCTTCCTGGGTTCATGCCCAAGTTCCCCATTAAATGTAGCCTTCTGCTAAGATCACTGCCTTCCTAGAGTCCATAAATTCTCTCTGCCATGAGGGGTCACACTCTCAGAAGCTACTGATGTTTTCCAGTGACTCTCCTTTCCCTCTCACTGAAGTCACTTCCAATGCCATCAGCCACTACCTCTCCGGTGACTATTGCTACCAGCCCTGGTCACCAGTAGGACCTATAGATCTCTCATATTTATAAGGTTGCTGCCTGGACATATCCACCTTGGAGACTCTTTTGTCTAACATCAAGAAAGAATAAAAAAAGCAACAGGTGTGCCCATGTAGTCCTATATAGCCACCTTGACCAGTAGAAGGTATGGCAGCCACCCTTTTCCTCCATCTGGTAGTTCAAAATAGTCCTGCCCCTTCACAACTGTGCACAAAAGTCGATAAGAATGGTTGGGCCAACCATCTGTATGATCATCTCTGGCTCAACAAGCTGTGAGTTATCAGCTCTTCCAGTTCCACAGCCAATCAGAAGATATCATCAAACAGTACTAATACCCATGTCATCGTGGCCAGAAACCAGTTCTCCCCAAGTTTCACTTGGACTGAAAGGTAGCATGGGAGATCCCTCACAGTCGTGTTAACCCTATTACATTATAATTGTCTTAAGGGTACAATGCACGGCATTAGTAATTTTCCAGAATATGTTTCTTTCTTCTATGTCTCTCTCAGATAAATCAATTATCCTGACTTATGGTTATTTCAACTTATTCAAGCATTCAGGAAAAAAAACTGGATAATGCTTTCTGGGTCAAAGTTTAAAAGAACAGTATTCAAAAAACTTTATGGGAATTCAATACACCAGTGTTCCAGTGAGTCTTCAATCTCATTGATGTGGGTATTCCCTCAAAAGATGGAGATCATATCCCATCTATGCCTACCCAGCTTGTGCAACTCTTTCATCAGTCACCTTCACTAGCCTCACTCCAAGAGAGATACCTGAAATGCCTCAAGTTCTCTTGGCACAAAGATACCAATGGAACACAAATCCCTCCTCCAACAGGCATGGGTTAAAAGAAGAGATATGAGAAGTAATTCCCACACAGGAGCGTGTTGAAGCCAGCCTGAACCAGCCCAGCAGGTTGTTAAATTTTTGGTGCAAACATTTATACTTCAGAAACCAGCAAATGCTAGAAATCATTGCTTGATTTGTTGTTATATTAACTGTCTAGACTTAAGAAGGTGATGGGAAAAATATGTGATGCAGATTAAATTTAAAAGTGTATACGTGTGCAGTTTTTTTGAGAACCAGTGGTTAAACACTTACCAACATACTACTGCCTCCACTCCACCCCTTTGCAGAGGAAGGAGGTCCACAAGTATGGTACATTGCACATATTTTCAGACATTTTCAAAGTGCTGATCAGTTATTCTGATTTTTCCTTATTTTTCTTTTTTGTCTTTAAAGATAATATTTTTAGATGAAAGGCTCTCTGGTAGGGAGAGAATGAGAGATACCGGGGAAAATTATAGTGATTTTAAAAATAACATTAATAAAATATATTTTTTAAAAAAAGTTATCCCCACTGCTCACAAGGTGACCAGTTCATCTTCTTTTACATTCTGATGATGTTGTTAACATTATTTCACCCAAACTCATATGGGAATAAAGTTGGATGGGACTGGCAATTTCAATGTTCTAGAGGAATACTGTTGAGTAAACTCTCCTACCAAAGCCGTTAGGTATTTCCTTAGCAACTTGTAACCTTAGAAAGTTGCTTGGGACAGTGAGAAGTTAAGTGATTTGGCTCACATAACCAGTATGTTCCAGAGGTGAAACTTAAATTCAGGTCTTGACTCTGAGGCCATCTATCCATTATGCACCACTGAATCACCCAAATTATGAAGACTATCTCATACATAAACAATGCAATACAATTTTTATTTAAATACCTTGATCCTCACCCCTAAATTACTAAGACCTTTCTTCTACCTTCTGACACAATTCCTCCCAGTTTCTGACTTCTCAAGCATGACCACTTTTGCAAGTGACGTGCATTGTACTTATCACAACATTCTTACTCTTAAACATTTCTAAGAAGAAATTAATTGATCTTGTCAAGATCACAGGTTATGCTTGAGACTTAGGTGATGTTAGTTAGAAGTCCTCTTTCCACAATCAGCTCATAAAAGTCTATGATGACAGTGGAATCCTTATGTTTTTGTATAGAAAACATTTCTGTGTAGTCAAACATTTTGTTGGCAAAAAGGAGATAAATTAAATTTTACAATTTGAAAAAGAAATCCTCTATCTTAATGTAAAGTAGCCACGTGGTGAAAACAGAATGAACACCACAACACACAGCAATGCCTGCCTCTCAGGGCTAAGCTCTCTTTCCTTTGTTAGGCATTTATTACATGCAAAAATGTGCATGAAGTTTATGGCATTTTGCTGCCTTCTGGAGTTTCTTTTTCCCAAAGGTTGAAAAGCATGTTTTCACATAATGTGAAACATGGAAAACTTGAGAATTTCAACTTACAGAATTTCCTGATTTTTGACATAAAAATAACACCAACTCTGAGAAGATTTGGCAATGTACTTGAAAATGTGCAATCATCAGGTCCCCTGGCCCATTTGGCTATTCCTAAAAAGATCCACAAGTGACTTCTGGAAATACTTATTCCCTTGATCAGAGAGATCTCAACAACTTCTCTTCAACTTTTCTTGGGCGGAGTCCATTATGTAATAAGCCATTTATCTCTCCTTTTGAGATACCCCACTGAGAAATCAAGAAAATACCCAGAATGCTTTTAAAAGATGGTAAAAGAACACAGAAAAAGCAAAAAGGAAAAGACACTTCAGGATATTAGCCCAAGCCAAAAAAAAAAAAAAAAAGGAAATGCCCTTAAATCAATTTTTTATATTTTTTTTACTTTAAATGCAAAATGAGAAAGAAAAAAAAAATTGCCAGGTATAGAGTAGACCACAGGAGAGGATTCAATATAAAACAATAAATTTCCATTTCAAGAAAATTTATATAATAAATACTATACATTATTTTCAAAACTGCCCAGCTTTTCTTTACTTCCATATTGATTTTCTTTTGTTTTCTGCATGTACTTTTTGCTTAATTTATTTCCTTTCTCTTCTTCCATCACACTAAAGAAGGTTACAATTAAACACATACGTATATACATACACACATCTGTGTATGAATACATAGATATCTATAAGTATATACACTATAAGCATATACACTCATATATGTAAGGCCATTCTATGCTTATTTCCTCCTATCATCTGTATGTCTGAAGGTGAATAGGTTCTTCCTTCATAAGTCCAAGTCTTTCCATGTTTTTCTAAACCAATCAGCTCATCATTTCCTATACCACAGCAATATTTCAATCTAATCATATCCTATCTGAGAGATTATCTATAAAAGTTTCCCCCCATTTTTCTGCTTTCCTTCTATTCTTGGCCACATAAGTTTTATTTATACAAAGATGTTATTTTAAAATAATCAAAATTGGGGTGGCTAGGTGGCACAGTGAATAGAACACCGGCCCTGGAGTCAGGAGGACCTGAGTTAAAATCCGGCCTGAGATACTTAACACAAAAACTAGCCATGTGACCTTGGGCAAGTCACTTGACCCCAACTGACCCTCAAAAAAAAGTATTTAAAAAATCAAAATTATATTTTTACACTTCAACAATGCTCTCACCTTATAATATAGTTTAAGGTCTGATTCTGTTGAATCTATTTCCTTTACATCTTTTTTCCCTGACTTCTTTGAAGTTCCTGACCTTTTGTTCTTCCAAATGAACTGTGTTATTATTCTTTCTAATTCAGTACAATAATTTTTTAGTAATTTAATTGGAATGACATTGAATAAATAGGTTAGGTAAAATTGTCATTTAAAAATTATATTGGATTTACCTATTCATTCATAATAAATATTACTTCAATTATTTAGATGTGTTTATTTATATAAAAAGTGTTTTATGTTTATGTTCATATAATTTCTGTGTCTGTTTTGGCAGGTATACACTCAGGTATTTTATACTGCCTACGTATTTTAAATGGTCTAAAACCATATTGAATAATATTGCTGATACATAGTATAGTTTCTCTATTTTTCACTTATGATTTTAATCCCTAATTTTTTTTTAATATACTAAATTCTACTCCTGACTTTATTTTATCTTTGGTGTATCTCTCATTTTAATAATGTTTCCAGAAAGCAACATATTGTTGAATTCAAATTTTAAATGCTCTATCCATTTCCGTTTTATGGGAAAATTCATCCCATTCACATTCTAAGCTATGATTACTTGTATATTTTCCTCCTTCCTATTTTTCCTCACTGTCCTTCTCACCCTATTTATGTTGTCCTCCCTCACTCCTCTCCTTACTTCTATCAGCTACCTAACCCTCCTATTCCTTAACCTACCCACCCCTGTAAGAGTCCCTCCCTTATTCTCTCCCTCCACCCTCTTCCCTTGCCCTTTTATTTCTTTCTGAATTTAGAAGACTTTTATACATTTCTTGATATATATTTTGTTTCCTCTTTAACCCATTCCCAATGAAAGTAAGGTTCCAGCACTACTTCTCCTGCCCTCTACTAACTTCTATATCATTTTTTTTCCTTTTATGCCTCATTTGTATAAGATAATTACTCCTTTTTATCTCTCCCTACACATTTATTTTTTTAGAATCACCTCCATCACACTCAGCTCAACCCATGCCTTTCTTTCAAACTACTCAAATAATGATGACAATAATATGAGTACTGCTAATATTTTCACATACACAAAGTAAACAATTTGACCTTAATGAGTCCCTTATAATTGGTCCTTGATGTTTACCTTAAATTTCTCCTGGATGTTTTTTTGTCGAATTTTCCCTTTTGTCACAATAACCTGAAAGTCTTTGATTTTGTTATATACCCATTTTTTTTTCATTCAGGATTATACTTAATTTTGCTGGGTAACTTACCCTTGGTCACAACCCCAGATCTTTTGCTCTAGAGAATATGGTATTCCAAGACCTGCAATACTTCAACATAGTAGCTGCTAGGTCTTGTATAAAATCCTTATTGTAGCTCCATGATATTTAAATTGTTTTTTCCTGTTGCTTCCAATAGTTTCTCCTTAACCTGAAAGCTTTGAAATTTGGCTATTATACTCCTGTAAGTTCTCTTTCTGGGATCTTTTTCAGGCAGTGATCAGTGGATTTTTTTCTATTTCTACTTTGCTTTCTTGTTCTAGAACTTCAGGGCAATTTTCTTTAATAATTTCTTGCAATATCATATTGAGATTCTTCTTTAATAACAACTTTCAGGTAGTATAACTTCTTATATTATGTTAATATATAATATATTTCATTATATATAATTCTTATGTTTCCCCCTCTATCTTTTCTCCAGATAGATTGTTTTTCTGATGAAATGTTTCACTTTCTCTTTTATTTTCTTTATTCTTTTGATTTTGTTTTTATGCTTTATGTTTTATGATTTCTTGGTGTATTAGAGTGTCATTGGCTTCCCCTTCCCAATTCTAGTTTTCAAGGAATTTCCTTCAACAAGTGTTTGATTCTCTATTTCCATTTGGTTGACTTTCTTTTCAAAATTTTCTTGATTTTCTTGGTTTGCTCATTTTTTTTCTAATTTTTCCTCAATCTCTCTTATTTTATTTTTAAAGTCATTTTTAAGTTCTTTCAAGAGCTCTTCTTGGGACCATTTGATGTTTCTCATTGAAAAAGGAGGGCTTTTTTAGCTCCATTATTTTCTTCTGCATATGAACTTAGATCTTCTCTATCCCCATAGTAACTATCTATGGTTGGGTTGTTTCTCCTTTACCTATCATTTTTACTTATTTATTTATTTTGTTTTATTTTCTTTTTAATAGCTATTAGTGTAATCAAGTTGTAGTCCTGAGATATGGGGAATGATGCCCCAAGTCTCAGGTCTTTCTTACTGTTATTTTCTGAGGTCTGTCTCTCAAGGCCCAATCTTGGGCTCTCCTCTCCAATCAATTTTCTTTTCATTAATGCCAACTGTACTTCACAAGGAGAAAAGAGAACCATTCTGAGATAAAGGGCTGTCTTGCAAACCTTTATAAACTGAACCAGTGGTTTTCCCAATTTAATATGCATGAACCGTGCATGTGAGTCCTCTTAAATCCAAGTACCAAACCCTGCCTGTTTAATAAATCTCACCAGTACTCCACTATTAGACAGGGGCTTAAAACTAATCTATCAATCCCAAAACCAAGCACAGGGTGGATTAAAATGCTAAACACATGAGAATATGAAGATGCTTAATGCTAAATAACAAACATTTCAATCACAGAAATCATTTTTATCTTCTTGTTTATGCTAAGTAGATACTATTAGACTTAATATCTGTATTAGCACAAGGCGGGGGGGGGGGAGAGTTTTAAGGAGACCTTAATACTTGAAATGCCTGGGCATCACTGGGAAGAAGAGGAGGGGGGACAGCTCTCTTTCTGAGGGTGACTGCTGAGGAGTTTGGGATAATTGTTTATTCTTAGGTCTCCTTGATGTTGGTTTTATTTTTCTTGAACTCAAAGCAGAGTATCCATGGTTAAAACCCACTGGAGTTTAATCCAGAAAGACAGATGAGTTTCTAGGAAGCCAGGACTAAATTTAAAACTGCTATTTATGGCCAAATGTCCCAACAATATTTAAATAAGCAAACATCTAAAAGGAGAATTTTCTCTCACACAAACCATAAACCTAATACAAGACAAGGGGGACATCTCTGTTTAAAAGGAAAAAAAAAATCAAAGAGCTTGCTCACTTGACCACTTTCAAGCTGCAGATAAGACCTTCCTGAATTTAGAAAAGTAAACACACTCTGCCTCTCATTAGCGCTGTGTATCTACAGAACATAATACATATATACACATATGGTACCTTATATCACTACAGCACATTGCACAAACAAACAAATGACCACAATCAGTAGTGCTGGAAGGAATCTTAGCAAGTTTTGTCCGAAACACTCTGGTGCCTCCACAATCCTCTCATTCGTTCCCAGTCTAATTTCAGTTCTGGGTCCAGATCCACCTTTAACTTGGTTATACCTCAAGAGAGAATATTTGCTCTTGTTTTTGTAAGATGCAGGAGGTGACCTTGGCCTGAAACATACACCCCAAGTTGGTTCAAGAAAGATCTCAAAGATACCAAAGTATTTATAGAAGCAATCCTGCATGTGTGTATGTGTGTGTGTGTGTGTGTGTGTGTGTGTGTGTATCTGTAGCTCTGTGTCTATGAATATAGAATAGTAGAAAAAGCCCTAGAAGATTTGGGCCTGAATCTTGCCACTATCACTGTGAGACTAGGTACAAGTCGTGTAATCTCTCCAGACTTCAGGTTCCTCATCTGTAAAATGGGTCTAAAAATACTTGTAGCATATCTTAAAGCACTACATAAATGCTGGTCAGTATTCTTATTATAAGTTAATACGCTAATGCAAAAACAAAAATAGGGCCGTAGCATTTAAATGTCATATATGAGGTCATTGTGTTGGTCAGATTGACTCAATTGTTTTGTTTTGTTCCAAAGGGAGGTAGGGAAATGACGAATGGTGTAGGAAAATGATGATCAAATAATTTTTGTAAAGCAAAAGATATCAATAAAACTTAAAAAAATAAAATCACTTCAGAAATTAAACTTATGATCTACCCTAGTCCTTCTCAGCTTGAGGACTTCCTAGCTTGGCACAACCTTCAAGAACATGTATTCCATTGCCATATACTTGGTGAACCTGGGGTCATCTCCATCCCATGGTTACTTCAATTCAAGTGTCTTCTGTAGAAGACAATAGCATCACCTGGGCACAAGTCAGCAAAGCCTCAAGGTGGAACTGGGAAACTTGATTTAGTCTCTGAATAAGGGTTTAAAACACAAAATCTTTGTGAGAAATCTGGCTTTATATCTAGTAGGCAAACAATAAAGTAAAAGAGTTAAAACAACTAATGTCTGAACCAGGCTGAACATTTCTACTCAGTCTTTATAATCTTTGAGGTATGGCGTTAATCCTATTTCCCATTCTGGCTGAGGCTTTTGAATCCAGAAAGCTTTTCAAACAACATCTAAAACTTTGGACAATAACAATGGAGAAATTTCTCATTTCATACATTAGGATTCATAACTTTTTGCCATAATGTAGCAAAATCACTATTTTTAATGTTAGAAATTTGTAAAATGTAACTAAAAAGACTATTTTTCCCTTTTCATCATCAGCATGTTTTTATTAAGTGCCTATTGTGTGTAGGCAATAGGAGTATAAAGATGAAAGTGAAATAATCCCTGTCCTCAAAGAATTTACATTCTAGCAGGTGAGAGAAGTACATATATAGTTATAGACGGAACACATAAAGAGCAGATAGAAAGTAACCTTGAGAAAGGAGGCACTGGCAGGTTGGGAGACAAGAAAAGGTCTCATGCAAAAGGCAGCTAGCTACCTTAAGGTGAGGTTTGAAAAAGGCTAGGGATTCCAAGAAATGGAAATAAGGAGGGAGTGCATTCCAGACAAGCATAGGAGATTGTCAGTGCAAAAGCCTGGAGAGGAGAAATGGAACAAAAGAAGGCCAGGATGGCAGGAACATAGACTGTGTAGAGGGTAGTAATATGGAATGAAGCTAGAAAGATAATTGGGTCTAGGTTATGAAAATCTATAAATGTCAAATAAAGGTTTTTATGTCTGATGCTTGAGTTAATAGAGAGCCTCTATAGCATATCGGATAGGGGAATGACATAGCTTTGTGTTTTAGGATAATTACTTAGATGTTTATGGCTGTGTTGAGGATGTGTCTATGAGAGTGAGGAAACACTTGAGAAAGGACATCATCCTACTTCAAAGAGACAAAGAATTTGCGATTCTAAAAGCAATACAGAAAAAGAATGAACTAGATGCTTCTATGTTTTTCCTAAATTCTGCTAGCCAAATGAATTCATCTCACTTAAATAAGGCATTTCTAAGAAAAGTCCCTAAGTTCTAACACTCTTCAAAAGTGTACCTCAACAGGGGGTTTATACTTCTGAGCTAGGGAGGACAGTAATAGTCAAAGTTCTCAGAAAGCTCGAGACATCAACTAGTCCTCCCGAAAAGCTTTGCATCTAAAGTCTCAAGATCTTTTTCTCTTTTCACTTCAATAACTAATTAATCTTATAATCGTGTTGGTCCATAAAGACGAATGGTTGTGCTAACTTCAATTTATTATGGAAAAGGCATTGTGTTGCACAAAGACAAAAAGGAAAATGGAATCTGACCTCAAAGAATTTGAATTTGTATAGAAAAACAACATATTCACAAGACAAAGAAAATACCAAAAATGCAAGTGAAATAGATAGAGTTTAGTGGTGACAACTAGAGAAACCAGGAAAGATTTCTTGTAGGCAAGCTAAGTTTTGAAGAGAGCTAGGGATTCCAAAAGGTACAGGTGATGAAGGAGAGCCTTCCAGGCATAAAGCAAAGTCTATATACAAAGGCAAGGAGGAAAAAGATGAAATGTCACATATAGGGAAAGACAAGAAGGTGAGGAAGGGCAGAAGGTGAGGAAGGGGAGAAGGAAGGAAGGAAGGAAGGAAGGAAGGAAGGAAGGAAGGAAGGAA
>NW_027185771.1:1954957-1988779 GCF_028583685.1 Petaurus breviceps papuanus
AGGAAGGAAGGAAGGAAGGAAGGAAGGAAGGAAGGAAGGAAGGAAGGGAGGAGGGAAGGAGGGAGGGAGGGAGGGAGGAAGGAAGGAAGGAAGGGAGGGAGGAAGGTAGGGAGGGAGGGAAAGAAAAAGAGGGAAGGAGGAAAGAAAAAAGAAAAGGAGGGAGAGAAAGAAGAAAATGAGGGGAGGAAGAAAGGAAAAGAGGGGAGAAAAGGAAGAAAGAAAAGTAGGGATACAAAGACATCCAAAAAATGGGAAAGGGACTATTTGTACAAAAAAAAATATTTATAGCAGCTCTTTTTGTGGTGGTTAAGAACTGGAAATCAAAGGGATACCCATCAAACTGGGGAATGACTAAACAAGCTGTGATATATGATCGTAATTGAACATTACTGTGCTATAAGAAATGACAAGCAAGATGATTTCAGAAAAACCTGAAAAGACATACATGAACTGATGCATAGTGAAATAAACAGGGGAACATTGTAGACGGTAACAGCAACATTGTTCAATGAAAAACTGTGAATGACTTAGCTATTCTCAGCAATACAATGATCCAGAACAATCCTAAAGGACTAATGATGACACATACTACCTACCTCCAGAGAAAGAAATGAAGTTGACTGAACACAGACTGAAATATGCTATTTCACTCTTTTTCTTTCTTCCTTCCTTCTTTCCTTCCTTCCTTCCTTCCTTCCTTCCTTTCTTTCTCCTTTCTTTCTTCCTTCCTTTCTTTTCTTCCTTCCTTCTTTTGTTTGTTTCTTTTTTTCTTTTGAGGCTTCTTGTACAAAATGACTAATATTCAAAATTTTACATAATTACTCATGTGTAACCTATATTTGATTACTTATCATCTCAGGGAGGGAGGGAGGGATAGAATTTGGAACTCAAAACTTTAAATAAAAATGTTAAAAAATTGAAAAAAAAGTAAGGGAGGTAGAAAAGGAAGGAAATGAGAGGAGAAAGGAAGGAAAAGAGGAAAGGAAGGAAAGGAAGGAAGGAAGGAAGGAAGGAAGGAAGGAAGGAAGGAAGGAAGGAAGGAAGGAAGGAAGGAAGGAAGGAAGGAAGGAAGGAAGGAAGGAAGGAGAGAGGGACAGAGGGAGGAAAGAAAGAGGGACAGAGGGACAGAGGGAAGGAGGGAGGGAGTAAAGTTATGACATAAAACACGTATTATTAAGTACTTATTATATTCCAGGAACCGTGCTAAAAGTTTTTTGAATATTGTTTCATTTGATAATAGTTTGGCTAGAAAATAGAGGCTGTAATGGGGAAGTAATGTGAACTAAATCTAGAAAGATAGGTTTCAGCCAGACTGTGAAGGGCTTTAAATGCCAAACAAAAGAAATTTATATTTTATCCTCTAAGCAACAGGGAACTATCATAGTTGTTTGAGAAGAGGAATGACCTAGTCAGATCCTAGGCTTTAGAAACATCAGTTTGGCAGCATCATGGGGGATAGAAAGGGGAGAGATGGGGGCTGGTCTACTATTATCTATATTCAGTTTAATGTCACACATATACCCCCCCATAGGGGGAAAATGAGAGAGATTCCCTTCCATCATCTCCCTAGATTGTTGCCAAAGTCATCAGTAGGATGGTTATTGAGGTAACAACGTGAAATGGCAAAAGCAAATAACACAAAGTATAAGAAATCCAGATAATGGGTTTCTTTCTGCGTGACAGTCTCATCATAGGCAAACATTTGTCAGAGAAGCATTCCTCAGCATCTTAGACAATTGGAGCTCCATCCTCTTTTGCTCACTTTCTTTAGTCTTTCTTCCCCAAAGTATCAGTTCCATGAGTGCACCATACAAAGCCTTTATGACTCTCAGAGCTGTCTTAGGTCTTTCAGGCATCAAGTCCACAGACTTTGCCCATGACCTATGGCCACTTTTTGCTGAATGCACACTGCTGACCCTGTGTACACATAGAGCTCACAAATATTAACTAGAAACTCAAGTGCCCATTTCTCAACTTTATGTGAGTCTTTGTCGTCATCTTTTGCTGCTGTTTGTATGAAGCTCCCATTAGTCTCCTAAAAGACACACACTATTTCATTTTGAGGATCGCCCTGAAAAGCCAGGGAAAGTTTAATCTCCACTACTTTCAGGCACTGTCACTTCCTCTAGACATAGGTTACAAAAGGGAGAGATGGCAAAAAATAATGACAATGATGTAGCCATTTGGGACCAGTGGGCATACATCTTCCTCCATCACCTGCTGCACCAAGTCACTCAAAGGAAAGAGACAATGCCTGGAGATATTACTGGTTGAAATACCATTTTAAAAAGAAAACACATTCTCTGTAGTCAAGGTATGGTCTCAATAACTCAGTTCCAGAATCACAGAATTCAGCAAAGCTATAAAAGCACTGGGAGAGAACTGGCTTGGTTACATTTTGGAGTTCTGAGGAATCCCACAAGATTTTTTTTCTTTATGTTTAGGAAGAGTTTGGAAAAGTAAAGTATTTATGAAAAAGAGAAGAACCGGATGTACCCTAGTCATAAGAGTCTTAGGTAGCTCGGGGAGGGGGGGGGGGGGGGGGAGAAGAGCAGATAAAATGGTAGACTATGAGATCAGATTGACCTGAATTGGAATCCTGCTTCAGACACTGGCTATGTGATCTTAACCTCTCTCGGTCTCAGTTTCCTCATCTGCAAAATGGGACAAAATGAGATAATGTTTATTGGACTTTGCAAATATTAAAGCCCTGTATAAATGCCAGCTAATATTATTTAGGTGAAGAAGATACTGCATAAGATACTACTTGTTGTTTTTTTTTTACCAAATATACACTTAGAACACCATGAAATTTACGTGATAGCTGTTGTATATTTGAAGAGAATAGTAAGTTGTACATGGTTAGATTGGTAGTTTTGTGTGCAATCCTCTTTTTTATTGTAATATGTAATGCAAATGCTTGTTTTATTCCATGAATTGAAAATAAATTTTAAAAAACATGGCATACTATTTCAGATGAAGATTATAAAAATACTGGTGTCTGGAAGACCACAGGTGTTTGACCCCATGGCTTCAATTTATACTGGTAGAGGGAGTTCCCTCACCATGATTTTTACATACTAATGAAATCACAGGTCAAATCCATATTCCTATTCTTATCTAACCCAAACTCCCAAGACTCCCAAAGCTAGAAAGAGATTGGGGAAGGGGGGTGTCCAACCCATCCATCACTCTTCCTCTGGGTAGAAATTCATTGAACTGATTATAGAAAGAAAATTATAGACTCCTTTCTTAAAGATCCCTAAAGGACATTCCACATTCCCTTTGGAAATATATTCCAGTGGCTCACAATACTTACAAACAGGAAGTGTTTGTTTGTTTGTTTGTTTGTTTGAAATGCCTAACCTAAATCCCTCCTGCTGCAATTTGTTCCCATTCCTTCAGTCCTGTTCATTACTTCTTACACCTGCTTTCCATTAGAGAGCTATTACACACTTCTCTGCAATTATGTTCTGGAAAGCAATGTATAAACTACTGCAGCTGAGTGCATTCACATACATCTCCACACAGATGTGGGAGTCATCATCAAACTGCGGAATCCTTGTAAGGAATGGCACCTGGGAAAAGAATCTGGTTTGCTATGTTCAGCCCTACTCTTTTCACGTGTTTGGAAGAAACAGTTAAGTACAGTTAGCAAAAGAACAAAACCTACCTACACATACACACACATCTGCAGTTGAGATCACACAAGAATGAAAAGCCCCCTGATATTTTTCATCTTTCCTGAGTTACTCACCTTCCTCCTATCTAAAGCAGAATTCTCCAAACTTTTTGGATCATGTACCCCTATGGGTATTTTTTTTTCCTGGTAGGTATGCTGGATGGAGTTTGAGGTGGGCTGGATTTTCCCAACGGCCCCTGTTCTGCTCTGGGTGCTAGTTTTGGTTAGGTTATAATTGTTTGAGGGGCCATCATAGTGACTCACAAGAGAAAAGATTAACAGCTTGCAGGGCATCAGGATTGGGTACCACAGACTATAATGAGTGAAGGGTGATTGTATTACAGACAAGACCCATGATTGATTATGGAAAGGAAGGACGGTATGGAACCCATCTTCCTGTCCCCTGATTAGCTGTTCCCATTCCCTCTTTGGAGTCATGCGTCAGGTCCCACTTTGGAGACCACTAGCTAGAGCATAGGGTCAGAATAGTTTTCTCCTCCCCATTTTCTTCAAGGCAGGCAGGGACTGAATCTATAGGAAATCAAAACAGTCAGTTCAGTAAAAAAAAACATCACACAAAGCCAAACCAGCTACAGGGTGTCCTATCGGCAAAGCGAACATCTGATTTTAAAAAATTTTAACTGGTTATTTTGACATTATATAGATTCAACCATATATGGCAGCAAAACTTAGGAGAGCACTGGCATCCATGTTAGACAGGTAGAATCGGTAAAAACTATATTCACTGAGTAAACTTCTTCAATCTGCATGTTCTCTCTGTATCTCAGTCTCCTTGTTTCTAAAATTTAAAAAGAAACCTGACTCTTATTACCTACTAACTTGCTTTTGAGATAGATTAATATTTTAATTTTGTTTTATCTTACCCAGAAAAAAGAGTTCGTCATATACATTATATTTTATAGTTGTCTGTGTTATTGGTTCAGGCTACATTGAGCTTTTAAAAAAAAAAAAAGTTGAATCAAGAATTCTTCCCAGATAATATATCTGTCCTTTGAATCTTCACTTCATAACACCATGCCTTGAAAAAGCAATGAAGTCGGCTTCAACTAAAGAATTCCCTTCCATTTTTTTCCTTTTGGAGGAACCACTGTGGCTGATCCCAACGAAAACAGCCTTCCTGCTCCCTGTCTTGGCTGTCAGCTACAAACACAAACACTCTGTGGGTTAAATAAGCCCAGCTGGATGTCTGCACAGAGCCATCTGCACAGCTCGAAGGCCTCAGTACCTTGACTCTGCTTAAGACAAAAGGGAAGAGGGAAAGTGAAGGGAGAAAATCCATAGCCCAACTCAAGAAACTTTCTCTCTTCATTTCCTTTCTTCTAGCTAATTCCTTCCACCAAAAGGGACTGAGATGCAAGAAACAGATGAATTTCGTTTATAATGGGAGTGTTGATGTGGTTGTTAGGCCAAATCTATAAAATCATGCCCCAAGAAACCTTGGAATTTCTTGGCTTCAGGGCACAATCCCACATTACATCTAAAAACTCTAAGGGGAGAGGGAAGAAATCCTAGTGTTATACAAACAGCTGAGAGCAGTGTTTCCCAATCCAAGCTGCACTGTGGAGTATCTAAATTCTTTACCACTATCTCTTGCTGCTACCTAAAAGTCAGTCAACCAACAATCACTAATCAAGCGCCTCTTGTGTACTAAGTACTATATTTGGTGATGGAAATATAAAGATGAACATAAAACAGTCCCTGTCCTCAAGAAGTTTACACTCTATTATAATAGAACCATGGAAAATATATACACATATAAGTAAGTATTAAAAATGCATTGTAAATACAAGATAATATGGCAGGGTTGGTACTAGTATCTGGGGCCATATATAAGATATCTCTACATATATGTGTATAATCAGGGCTTGATCATGGCAGGAGGAAAGCTGGCATGTGCTGGCTTGGCACTTGGATATTTTAAGGATGATGACTTCCCTGGCTGCTTCCTACAAACCTTGTTGGTCTCCTCTTTCTTATGCTTTTGAGATAACAAAGCATCCCATTATTGGACACTGAGCAGGAAAAGTAGACCTTTAGAAAGAGGCTAATGGCCCATAGCCCTTCAACTCTTCTGTATAACAAGTAGTTCTCTTTTCCTAGAAGCCCAGAGGTAAGGTTGGAGGATGGGTTCTTCTCTTTCACCTCCTGCAGGAAGGCAGCTAGAGTAGGGGGACTCATCTGGGCTAGCATGTGCTTTGGGCTCCCAAGAGTTGACCAAACATCCTTCTTGAGATGGATATTGTCTAGACTTGGAGGTGACCTTGTGAGTTTCAGTGGTCCCTCAGCTATAGCTTACTGGTGGCAGGAAGAGATCCTTCCTTGGAGAAAATAACAACCAGCAGAAGGTTGAGTCCAAACCCTAGTCTGGATCAGCAGAAGACATGGACTTAAAGTTATTTGGACAGGGCAGAACCAAGGTGAAATGTGAGAATGCCTATTCAGCTATCCTGAAAAATTGCTTTATGTTCAAATATTTATGACTCAACCTCCCAGCAGATTCTAACAGTAACTGTAAGCTATAAGTTCCTAATTGCTAAAGCCTTGTTTAGATGTCATAAGGTTTTTTTAATATCTTTTAATATTTCTTTTTTGCACAGATTCACAATGTACATTAAATACATGTAAAGTATCTATTTTGGGAAGACTGTAGACATCTGCCAAAATCTAAGCTTTAGGAAATTTTTCCTCGGGAGCCAGGGTACAGGAATTAAGGAGCCCAAAGTGAGTTACTTCTCTCTTCTAGGAAGTCAGGAATCCTGGGACTTAACCCTATTTGGATCTCATGTGTGGTAACAGAACAGAGGGGCCTCTTAGAGGAGACAAGAGTGGACATAGCCCCGGGGTCTGGGCCAAGAAGTAATTCCCTGTGCTTAGAGATGCATATTAAATTCTTTAATAAACAGAGTAAATTGTTTTATTAAATATTTTCATTGACTTTTAATTACTGAAATAAAAACAAAAATCCCTGTTAAGAAAATGTATTTAAATAGTGCTAAATAAATTTTATACAAAATATACATATGATATGCAAATGACCTGTAATTTCTGCAGTGTGGGGAACTCCTATTTATGGGAATTATTTCCATCAAAGCAGAGCATGGCCCTCCTGTGACTTTTTAAATACCTCTTAGAGATACACAGAAATCAAGTGACTTGCCCAGGGTTACATACTTAATAAGACACTAAGACAAGATTTGAAATCAGGTCTTCCCAAATCTAAGCGTAGTACTCTCCCTACTAAATTATACCACCTCCTACATAATAATAATTTTAAATTTTAAGTGAAGATAATTCATCTAATTTTCCTTTTCTTTTCAGGGGGAAAACTGTGGTCTTCATTTTCATTACCAGGTATAGACAAATCAGGACAGGATTCACTGTAAATTTGTGACTTGCTGGATTGTTGAGTTTTCCCCCACACACTAAGTTTTCTCCCCTTGGAATTAAAGATGCAATTGTAGGGCACAGACTAGGGCCAGGCATCAACCAATTCCTTTGCTTTGATTTTATTATTATCAAGATCATTTTCAGCTGACAGCAGTTTAAAAAAGCAATTAAATTCGAAGACTTCACAAGCAATTTTTTTTCTGCTTACAGACACTTTTTAAAGGCACTCTTATGGTACTTCATCTTAAAAGATTTTATTTTTTAAAAAACTGGGTAGTTTGTTTTCTAATTCTGAATGTCATGTCTTTAGATGTCAACAAAGGTCTGCTTGTATCACACTTTCATTTGACAAAACATTTCCACAAACAACACGCTGATGTCTTGGTAAACTGTCCTCTGCTAGCAACAAAAACAACGAACCCTATTTTTAAAATAATTGACGTTACATTTATGGGCTCCTTTCCAGGTAGATAAGTTATGCTTCATTTTTATGGTAGGATGTGGTCAACTCTACAGTATTTGATCCAATGCTTTTTTTATTGTGGGGTTTTTGTTTTGTTTTGTTTTGTTTTGTTTTTGAGGAGAGGGAAAACCAAGCAATGGTTTTTGTATCTTTTCTATTTGCTTCAAAAATTATCCTTAAAGAAACAACTTATGAATAATTGCAAAACCAGCAATAATGCTGAGAACAAATAATGAAATCTATGTCCCTTCTCTGAGTAGAGAGATGAGTGACTACCAGGGCAGAATGCTATCTACATTTGCAGGCTTTGGTTGTTCTTTGTTATAAGAGAGGTTTGGGGGTGGGAGGGTGGGGTAGGGAGCCTGAAATTGATATGACTTAGAAACAAAACAGTATTAATAAAAAACTTTCAAATAAATGAAAAAAACCCTTATATTGTATTCACATTTATGTTTGAAGACTACATTGACTAAATCTAAAAAATAAGACTATGACTATTCAGACAACTGTATGACACAATTTTAAAAGGGAACTTCTTCATACACACACACAGATTGTTACTGATTATAGAAAGATGTGAGAGTTGTGATATATGCTCAGACTCAGTAATAACAATAATAATTAGTAATAATAACTGACATATCTATATCACTTTAAATTATGCAAAGTGTTATATGTATATTAACTCCTATGCTTCCCATAATAATTTATAAGATTGGCAATACAGATTGTATTACCTCCATTGTATATATGAAGGAAGTAAGCCTCAGAATGATTAACTGACTTGTCCATTGCTACTGTGAGAGACAGAATTTGAACTCAGGTCCCTCCTGACGTTTACATCTAATAACCCTTCCCACTGAGGTATGAAGTCACTGCTACCTTTTACCTAGGAAGTTAATGAAAGGGTAGAACCTGTATGCATCGATCCCAGCTGGTTAGGATCTGATTTGTTCTCTCCATCAAGGGTCTTTTTTTTGGGGGGGGGGTGATATATGTGTGTGCAAACATGCAGGTTTAAGTTATGACCACTCCTACATGTGGTTGGGGTAGACTGGAGACAGAGATCATGTGTTCAAAGGACTTCAAAGAATTTGGGGTGAAGACTGTGAGCCAGATACCAAGCTAATTAAAATGGCGAAATAGTGACCTGGAAGAGCTTAAATGACAGAAACAAGGATCTGGACAGGACAGAATGAACAGTCAAGCTATGAGTATTTATTAAGTACTTACTGTCTTCTAGGAACTGAGCTAAGATGATGGAGATACAAACAGAGGCAAAAACCAAACCCTGCCCCGAAGGGGCCACATCTATCTTGTTTGAACAGTTCTTTACATGTTGTCTCCACCAGTAGATGCCACAAAGGTAAGGTCATTTTCTTTGTATCTGCAGCACTTAGCACAATGCCTGGCACATAGTAGGCATTTCAGTTCTTGTTGACTTGAAGGAAAGCACATAAATAACTCGATGTGAACAAGATATATACAGAATAGACGAAAGGGAATCTGAGAGAGGAAGGCACTAGCAGCCAGGAGGACTAGGGAAGACCTTTCAATATTAAAGGACAGGTACTGAGTAATAGTCCTGCGTCAGTACACATTCATTAAGGGCTGGCACCTTACTTGTACTGTTCCTGCATGTTATAATCTATAAGCCTTAGAGACCTGCTGGAGATATGGGCATAGCCAGGGCCAAAATTTGCATCCTCTCCCCAAGTTTTCCAAGGGCTAGACCCGGAGTCTATTGAAAATACTTTGCGACTGAGTAAGTCACTTAACTTTTCTAAGCCTGTTTTCCTCATCTGTAAAATGAGGGTAATTACAGCAGCTGCCTGATGCAATTGTTTTGGGGCTTTTATGAGGACCTGCCTACCTGACAAGGTTAATGGGAAGATCAAATAAAACAAAGTATCTAAAGTGCATTGAAAACTGCAAAGTATGTATAAATATCAGTGATTCTTTGGTCCATGCTACTTTTTCCCATTCAGGATTTCCCTCTTCCATACTCTCCCACGCGCCTCAAGGTTTCTTTCTTGTTCTTTATCTCCTCAAGATCAGTCTCCTAGCACCTTCTAAGACTAAATTAATCCACGTTAATGTTTCAAGAGCAGAGAGCTAAAGGACTTTCATCCATGTATTAATATATGCATCTCAACAACAGCATTCTGGAGAAAATACTCTTGCCTCTTTTGCCTAATCTATGGCGATTCCAATGGTAAGAATTCCAGGCTAGGTAACAGTGGGGAGTGGTACCATGGAGAGCCAAAGAAGGAGATATTGTTGGAACAGAGTCTTCTGACATCTATCAAGTCAAAGAATGTAGGCCACCACCGATTTCATCCATGCACTGGGTCAGTTGTTCCCCACCATAGAATCTAACTAGACTTAAGACAAAGAGAATCTCAAGGCATCCCCAGCTGTTTTTTCCAAAACATGACAGAAGTGTAGAGTATTTTATAAGATTAATTCTTCTCTCTCCAGGCAGTGGGTCAAATCAGAACCTTCGCTCAACCAACTCTGTGGATAATCTCTCTTTATTACGTTCAATCAAACTAAGTGTCTGCAATCTGTACCATGGTTACTAATTTATTGAAAGAAATTATTTGTAGAGCTCGATTATAGAGATGATGAGATACAAAACAAAGTCCAGTCTGGATAAGCAGCCTTTAAGTCTGTCCATATCTCATTGCATAAAAAGCCTCTCCAACCCAACTGCATTAATGTCCTGTAGTTGTTCAGCCAAGCTAAAAATCAAAGGAAGAAATGGACATTCTCCTCCCTACCCCCACCCCATGAGAACCTTATTTAAATAGGGGAAACAGACTTTCAATTAGAGACAGAACAATCATGACACACAGAGACACCTACTACATGAGCAAGGCAAGCCTGAAACTGTTTAATTTTCTAAAAAGCAAAATGTTTATTTCTTAGCAGTCCTGAGAATAATAAGATCCTGAGTACCCCAACTAGACAACATCACAAAGCTGACCGGATTGTGGAAATCACTCTCCCCCAGTCACGGATAATATGGATAATATGAGGTTTTGCTTGCTTTGATTAATTTCAGAATATTGCAGGGAAGCTGCATAATCCCTAAGATAGCACCGAATAGAAAGAAGAAGCGATGGGCAGTGATAAAAGGGGTCGTAATGGAGCAGAGAGACTCTGTTTCATCTGTTGGAGAAAGGCCCTCCCTTCCCCCTCTCTCCCCACCACCAACTAATTTCATTTGGTCAAGTAGCAACCCCAACCAGGGTCAAGTCTAAATGCACTATTCCAGGCTGAGCAATGCAAAACAAAAACTGGGGAGGTCGCGTACTGACTGTGATCGGATATATAACAGAGCTTGAAAATGCACATCTCCCTTTTTCAAATCGCAGCAGCCATTATTTATACAAGTACTGAATATGGAAAAGGCTCTGACAAATTTACAGTGGTGTTTGGATGGATGAGGATGGCGGATGATGGATGAGGGAGGCAGAGGATTCCCTTATTAAAGCATCAAATCCTTCCCTAAATATCAAATAGACATCTTATCCACAACTGCTCAGCTTCATGCTCAAAATTACATAAACCAAACATGTTAAATGCTTTTTTCCTTAATAGAAAAATGCAGGGGTTTTTTTCTCCTAATAAATATTCTTAATTTGCACTGGGGAGTTAAGCACTGTGAGTGTTCTGCAGATGCTGACTTCAGATGCCTGCCCATAAAATAAAGATAAACGGGGCGACTCCGAAAAGGCAAATGAATTTTTATCATGGATTAAGTCACAGTCCTAAGGACAATGTTGTTCTGTCCCAGAATTTTACAAAATCATTGCAGATGTTGTCACCCTCCACGTGTGCCTCCAGTGTCTTTCTAGACAGGGCTGCGGCTATAAAGGGAAACTCACTGTTCTCTGGCTTGTATTTTATTCTCTGCCCCAGATCAAAATATCCACTGTCGAAACACAATGGCGTAGGCAGCCCTACAGCACCCACTAGTGGATTTATCAACACCACCAAGAGGATTCGTGTCCCAACATTTATTTATTGACCAAGCCTAAGAGGAAGGGCCTTGGTAGGGCTAGAGCCTAAAACAGAAAGGGGCATTGCTAGGAAAAAAGCAATGGCTCCTGACACAGTTTCCTAAGCCTCTCCTCGCCTCGCCTCGCCTCGCTTCCCCCTCCTCTGCTTTCATTTCTGATGCCTGCCTTCAGGGACAAACTTTCTCCTGAGAAACGAGAATTCCCCCCCACCTCACTTGATCACACTGTGAAGCCAACGCTGAGTGGAAAAATGGATTCATTGCAGGTGAAAGGGAACTTCCTGTCAGATAATAATAATAATAATGGCATCTAATTGATTATAATTAATAATTGTTATACAATCATTATATCGCATAATGTAATGATCGTATCAAACAGTCTTGTAATTATAATAATTAACAATAAATCATTGTATATGCTGCTTTCAGGTTTGCAAAGCATTTCACTGGCATTATTTCATTCGATTCTGACAACAGGCAACATGGCATAATGGAAAGAACCCTGAATTTAGAGTCAGAGTACCTGGGTTCCCTTCTAGGGAACCAAAGCAAAAGGTGGTACAATGGACAGAGTGCTGGACCTGGAGTCAGGAGGACCTGAGTTCAAATCCAACCTCAGACACTAGATGTGTGACCCTGGGCAAGTCACTTAATCCACTGTCTGCCTCAGTTATTCTCATCTGGAAAATGGGAATAAAGATAGCCTCTATTTCCCCCAGGGTTGTTGTGAGAAGCAAATGAAATGATATTTGTAAAGTGCTTAGCATATAGGAGACATGACAAATGGTTGTTCCCTTCTCCTTGAACTTGCTACTTATGTGACCTCAGTTTCTTCTCCTTTAAAATGAAGGGACTAGACTAGTTGACCTCCAAGGTCCTTTTCAGCACAGAACCTATAATCCTATGGATACTACTAGATGCAATACATGGTCTATATCTAATGAATTCTTGCCTCAACTGAATCCAAAGTCTAAAATCCAATATCTCCCAGTATAAAATCACCTCTTTAAAATTATAAGGCTTCGCTGGTTGGCGTTCCCTGGTCTATTGTGAATTTTTAAGGCATTAGCTTTTAATAGCAACAGATCCTATCTACTTACCTGCCTCTGATGACATCACTGTGAAACTATCTTAGCATTAGGAAGATGTAATATATAATTCTTCAGCAATCTAATTTGAATTTAGCGGGCAATGGCACTTACCTACTGGAAGGGTGCCAGTTTATTTCTTAGAAAAAGGAAGCCTGGGTCTGTATTTTAATGTTTCTTCCTAAGTCCGCAGGTGATGTGCATTTTGAAATGAAAGCCATGATAGTTACATTGTTTTTGCACAGGCCAAAGGTTATCATTGCTTCCTAATTTGGCAACTTGGTTTTCTGGGTAATTCACAGGATCAGAGAGTTTGAGACAGAAAGGACCATCAAAAGCCATTTCATCCTACCCCACTCATTTTATAGGGAAGGAAGTTGAAGCCCACAGGGGGTTAAGAGACTTTCCTAAAAGCACACAGGTAAAGAAAGAGCAAAGATTTGAACCCAGGCACACCAACTTTGATTCTAATTTTTTTAATGGCCAATGATGGGTTTTGTTTTGTTGTGTTTTTTTTCTTTGAAAACCCTTATATAAATTTGAAAACGTTCCAGAAAGCTTTGGTCCAAGTCTCTCATCCAAATGAATCTACACCAGCTTGGCTCAAGCATGTTGAGGGACCCAAGCATATGCAATGGAACCAAACTCCTGTAGAGTAATTGCTTTTAAATTCCAAAAACATGGAAGAATGAAGACAAGACCCTGATTCAGCAATATGTGAACTAGAGATAGGTCTAGGAGCTAATAATCAGAGGGGTTTTTTTTGCTTTATTCTGTATGATAAAATGTTTTAATAGGAAAAATCTATTCTGGAAAACTGATAATAATCAAAAATACTAATAACTTTACACTGGAGGCTTGGAAATGGAAAATGTGACTGCTTCGACTTTAGCTTTAAAAGCAGAGAGAGTGGAAATGACCTCCAGAACTTTTGCCTCAATTCCTACCCTGCCTCCTCCTCATTATGATTATGTCTTTCCACTCTACTGTTTCTAGGGGAAAGAAAGTAAGTGTAGGGCTGCAATGCCAGCTAACAAACTAGATTCATTAAGAGGATTGCGCCTTGAGGTTCACAGCTCAGTTTCTCTCTTTCCCTGCACTGTTCTAGCAACAACTGCTTTCAATCCACATTGATGTGAGGCATCTCCATAGGATACATATTCTCCACCACCATGAAAAGAGCCAAATGAGAGGACAGGAAAATAAAAGGTGACAGAAAAGCTCTCCAGAGAAAGGGCCTTTCAGAAAATCAAGGAAATATTGTTTAAAAATCAGTTTCTCTTTACTCTTCCCAGTAAAGAGCTAATTATTTTAGTTAAGGGGATAACAATCATCCACTTTGCCCTTGGCTCCATTAAGACCTGTTAGGGCCAGAACAGTAGCAGTGACAGCAAGTTAAACGGAGGGGAGGTGGGCAGCTTGCTGACTCCTCTGCCTTGCCTTCTGGCTCCAGTCTTGATACAGAACATGTAATTAGCTGGCCATACCCTTTTTTATGCTCTTGTCAATGGGAATGTGTTGAGCTGAAAAGCATCATCCTTATGGGGAATGGAGAGGATCACAGGGCTGGGAGTGGGGGAGAGACAGAAAGGCACAGAGATAGAGAGAGACAGATAGAGACAAAGAAAGAATGAGAGAGGGGGAGGGAAGAGACAGAGACAGAGGAGAGAGAAGGAAAGAAGGAAAAAAGAAAGAGGGAGAAAGAAAGAGAGAAAAAGGAAGAAAGAGAAGAACCATCTCCGTAGGAGTCTGGGCATTCCCAAAATACCATTCCCAATTGTAATTTGGAGAAACAAAAACAAACATGAAATGAACACCTGTGATAAATAAAAACAATTGAGTGATCTTCCCATCTTAGGGAGAAAGCCAAACACTGCTCCAGAAATGATAAAAATTGTAGCTCAACACCAGGGGTACACTAATAAGGGAGAAACAACATGAAAAAAATGATGACACTTTTATTTTAATTAACCAGAAAGACTTGTTGCTAGTTCTGCTTTAGATGTGGTGGATTTGTTTAATTGATCCAGGGAATACATTTCTCTATATAATTCAGAAATAATGCTATTATGTGGTTATATATGGCTCATATTTCCTAAAAAAAAAATGGAGGATGAGGACAGGAAGGAAGAAAAGAAGGAGTAAGAGAAGGAAGAAAAGAAGAACAAAAACAAGAGACAGGGGTAGGTTTGGGGGGTCAGGGGAAGTAGGTGAAAAGTTGAGGAGGACAAAAATTTCCTTGATATCTACACAGAGCTTTAAGTATTATTTCTTGTGCCCAGGGCAAGCAGTACATAAAGAAACATCAAATCAATTTTTTTTTTCCTTTTGGAGGGTAATTGGGGTTAAGAAACTTGCCCAAGGTTACACGGCTAGTTTTTTGTGTTTGGTTAAGTGTCTGAGGCTGGAACCGAACTTGGGTCCTCCTGAATCCGAGGCCGGCGCTTTACTCACTGTGCCACCTAGTCACCCCTCAAATCAACTTTTTAAGGAAAATATAGTTGGGTTATAGGATGAGTGGGTAGGATATAGAATCCTAACTCACAGGCTGGGATTGAGGAGATTTCATCTGGAGTCTACCAGCATGGGGGAGGAAACATCTGGAAGTTTCCTATTACAATGAAATATTATTTCTAACTCAGAGCTAAGCAAGGTCCTGAGGATCTAAAGATAAAAGGGAAGCAGTCCCTGCCCACAAGTGGAAACATGTTCATATGTAGCAACAGACAAAATATATATTTACATATGTGCGTGTGTTCATATATGTATTTGTAGATTTGCCATTGTTGTTCATTCATTCATGTCTGACCTTTCCTGACCCCATGGACCATGCCAGATCCTTCTGTTCTCCATCTCCCAAAGTCTGTCAATACAGACTAAGTCTGTCAAGTTGCTGTTGTTCAGTCATTTTTCAGTCACGTCCAACTTTTCGTGACTCCATTTGAGGTTTTCTAGGCAAGGATACTAGAGTGGTTTGTCATTTCCTTCGCCAGTGGGTCGCCTTTTGTCAGAACCCACCCTTATGACCTGTCTGTCTTAAGTGACCCTGAACAACACAGCTCATAGTTTCACTGAGTTATGCCCTTTGCCATGACAAGGTAGTGATCCGGGAGGGGGTATTCATATATACTTACATGCAAAATATATACAAAGCAAGTGTTAGGTAACCTTGGGGAGAACCAGGAAAAGCCTCTTATAGGTGATTCCTTGAACTCAGTCCTAAAGGAAGACAGAGATTCCTAGAGGTAGAGACAAGGAGGGAGACCATCATAAATAGGGCCCAGAGAAAGGAGAGGGACATTTGTGCATGACCATAAGCAAGAAGACCAATATAGCTGGACAGTATGGAGGGAAAGAGATGGGGCAAAGAATGTGTAAGAAGAGAGCTGGGGAAGTAGGAAGGGATCAGGTAGTAAAGAGACTTGGGTGCCAAACAGAATTTTGTTTTTGATCCTGAAGGGAATAGGGAACCATAGGAGTTTATTGAATGGGGAGGTGTCATGGTCAGACCTGCACTTTTAGAAAATCATTTTGGGTGCTCTATGTGTAGCCCGAGATTCCATTCATTGGCTCCGTGTCAGTTTCCCAAAGCTTTAGGTTCAAGGAATAGAAATGGGAGCATTTTTTTTTTGCATACTAGAGGTCATCAGGTTTGGGCAATAACCAAGTACATCCTCTAGCCATAAGACATTTGATAAGCCCCCATACTCAAGAGACCTAAGATAATAATAGCCAGCAAACATATAGTGCTTTAAAGTTTGTGAAATACTTGACAAATATTTTCTCATTTTATTCTCACCACCCTGAGAGGTAGGTACTATTATTATCCCTACTTACAGATGAGGAAACTGAGGCAGACAGAGGTTAAGTGATTTGCCCAGGATATATATATATATATATATGTATATATATATATATATATATATGCAAAGTAAGTGTTAGGTAACCTTGGGGAGAACCAGGAAAAGCCTCTTACAGGTGATTCCTTGAACTCAGTCCTAAAGGAAGACAGAGATTCCGAGAGGTAGAGACAAGGAGGGAGACCATCATAAATAGGGCCCAGAGTTAGTGTCTGAGATCAGATTGGAAGTCAGATCCTCCTGACTACAGTGGATCAACTTTTGACAGAATGGGCAGCTATGGGGCATAAAGGATAGAGTGGCAGGCCCAGAGTCAGGAAGACTCATCTTCCCAAGTTCAAATCCAGCCTCAGACACTTACTAGATGTGTGACCCTGGGCAAGTCACTTAACCCTCTTTACCTCAGTTTCCTCATCTGTAAAACGAGCTGGAGAAAGGTTCAAACCTCTCCAGTATCTTTCTGCCCCCCCCAAAAAAAATCCAAATGGAGTCACAAAGAGTTGGACACACCTGGAAAATGATTGAACAATAACAGCTTCTTAATTCCAGACCCAGTGGAATTAGTGATTCCTAAGTTAGGTTGAACAGATAAATGTATGTGTGTATGTGTGTGTGTGTGTGTGTGTGTGTTTAGCATTCCAAAGAATTCAAGCAACAAATACAAATGTGATCAGGCAGTGTGCTGCTGAGAATTTTACTAAACTTCTCCTCAGCATTTCATCAGCTTTAGCTGAGGCTTTCAGGAAAATGTGTTTCTCAGAGGAATCAGAATGTGTCTCTTGCAGCCAGATGTTTTAGCTCTCTTATTTCCATGAAGCATCTGACTGACACAATGGATAGAGAGCTGAACTTCTAGTCAAGAAGACAAATTAAAAAGCTATGTGACCTTGGGCAAGTGGTTTTTACCTTTCTCAGCCTCAGTTTCCTCCTCTGTAAAATGGAGATGATAATAATAACACTGGTCTCCTAGGGTTGATGCGTGGATCAAATGATATATTTGTAAAACTCTTTGCAAGCCTTGAACTTCCCTCTAAGACATTATCTCATTAAAGCCTCATGTGTGGGTACTATAAGCCTTAATAACAGTAATGCCCAACTCAACAGGCAAGTAAACTGAGGCTCAGAAAGATTAAATGATTTACCCATTCTTACACAATGAGAAAAGGTTAGAAGCTGAATTCAAACTCAGGTTTATACACATCCAACATTTCTTTTCTGCCACGTGACTGCTCTCAGGTGCAGCAGGAAAAGCTTTGGTTCAGGTATCACAGGACATACATTCAGATCTTTTTTCTAGCCCTCATTGCTTATGTGACCTTGCCACTTAACCTCACTGGGGCTCAGTTTTTTTTATTTATTTTTTCCAGTTTATCTCATATTAACCCCTCTTTTACCCAATTGGTTCTAGATAAACTGACCCAATGTACAACAGTTGCCTATACACAACATCTTATCTCTTGTGCTACACCATGTGTGCGGGTGTGTGTGTGCATGCGTGTGCGTGCATGTGTGTGTGTGTGTGTGTGTGTGCGCGCTTTGGGCTATAGGACCTCTGAAGACTCTTTCAACTCTAGATCTATTATATGAGGATGAAATCCTGACATTGGAGAAGCCACTCAACTTCCCTGGGAATGAGTCTTCTCATCTATATAACGGAGAGATTATTTTAAAATAGAGTTATTACCTATGGCTAGGACACTCGAGCAGTTGAGGATACAATGACAAAAACAGCCTTCGATCAGTCAATAAGCATGTATTAAAGGCTTACTCTTTGCCTGGCATTGTGCTAAGCTCTGGGAGTACAAAGAAAGACAAAAACACAACCACTGCCCTGAAGGAGCCCACATTCTAACGGGGCAGACAGTATACAGATGGCTCTGTACATGTGGGATACGTAAAGCTTAAATGAAAAGGGAAGGCACCACCAGTTGGGGGAGGGCAAGCCTGACTAGGAAAATCCCCTTGAAGAAGAGTTTTTAAGCCGCCTCTCCGAGGAAGCCAGAGGAGCCAGGAGGTAGAAATGCAGAGAGCCTGAGGAGGAGCCAGTGCCGATGGAGTACTGTATGTTCAAGGAACATCAACGAGAATGGTGTCATTGCATTGCTGAGTATGTTTTCACTCTTCATTTGTTTCATACGTGTCTGACTTCATGACCCCATTTAGGATTTTCTTGGAAAAGTACTGGAAAAGTTTGCCATGTCCTTCTCCAGCTCATTTTACAGATAAGGAAACTGAGTCAAAGAGGGTAAAGTGACTTGCCCAGGGTCACACAGTTAATCTAAGGTCACATTTGAACTCAGGAAAATGAGTCTTCCTGACTCTAGGCCCAGTGCTCTGTGCACCATGGTGCCACCACACTGCCCAGTATTTTGAGTACAGAGAGGGGAATCGAGTTGCCACAGGGAGCCCACAGTACTTCTGGAGGGACATAGGACATACACATCTCAGTAAATTATAGGATAGGGAATGAAAGAGGGGCGGGGGTAAAGAGCTCTAGGCATCTCGGAGCATACCACAGGAATAAGAGAGCACTAAAAGCAGGAGAGATGAAGGAAGGAGGAAGCATTGAGCTACCTTGCGCGAAGGTAAGGATTTTGAAAGACACAGATGAGGAGGGAATGCACGCCGGCAATGGGAGGGAGGCACCAGGCAGGAGTCAGCATGTTGAGTTCAGAGACTAGCAAGGAGTACCGTCTGGCTGAAAGAGAGAGTGCTTAGAGAGACAGAAAGTAAAATAAATTCAAGAGGTCAGTTGGAACCCAGACTGTGGAGAATCTTTAATGCCGGGTGGAGAATTTGTGTTTTATCCTGAAGGCAATAGGGAACCAGTGGAGGTTTTCTAGTGATTAAATTCAATTCGAGAAACATTTGTTAAGATTCTACCCCCAAATTCTTTGATGTATAGGATGGCTCTCTGGGATGGAGAGGGATACAAGTAGAATTTTAAGCAAAAGATAATGATAAAATGTAATTTTTTAAAGACCCTATACAATATAAGTCCCTGTCTTCAGTGAGCTTACATTTTGCTATTTAGCATTCTATTCTAATGACACATGTGCACAAATAGGTAAATACAATTTATGTACAAAATAATACAAAGTAGTTTCATTGTAAAGACAGCAATAATAATAGGGGGTATTAAGAAAGGCTTCATGCAGGAAATGGTCCCTGAATTGTTTCTTGAAGAAAGCTAGGGATTCCAAGAGATGAGAAGGAGGAGGAAGCACATTCCAAACATGTAAACATACACACACACAGCCACGGGCATAGGCACAGAAGACACGATATCATATATAAGCAACAGTTGTACCGTTTGTCAGTTTGTCTAGAACGGATCCAGGGCATGAGGGGGATTAATATGAAAATAAACTGGGAAGTTAGATGGGGTCACATTGCTAAGGGACTTAAAAGTATTTTACCCCAGAGGAAACAGGGAGTCACTTAAGATTTTTGAGTAGGGGTAGGAGAGGAATGTGATCATATCTGTGCCTTAGAAGGATTACTTTGGCAAATTCTCGAAAAATAAGTTAGAGAAGGGAGAAAGTGGTGAAAAGGAAACCAATTAGGAAACTTTATCCTAGGCTAGGGGTAATGGAGACCTTACAAGGGGAAGGGAATAAGCTTTTGTATAGTGCCTACCATGTACCAGACACTGTACTAACACGTTTACAAATATCTCATTTGATCCTTACAACAACCCTGAAATTATTATTACTTCCATTTTAAGAAGGGGGAAACTGAGGCAAAGAGAGGTTAAGTAGACTTACTTGCTCAAGGTCTGAATAAATGTCTAAGGCCAGATTGGATCTCAGATTCTCCTGATTCAAGGTCCAGCTCTCTAGCCACTGCACCACCAGCTGCCTCAGCACAAGGCTGGTGACAATAAGACCAGTGAGAAGGAAATGAGTGGAATACTTGTAAAATTGATTTGACCTGGCAACCAGTGGATCAAAGATGATGCCAAAGTTGTGCCTAAGAGGATAGTAGACCTGGTCCTTTACAAGTACTTATTGATGCCTCACCAGAAATATGAAAATTTAAAGGAGGAATGGTATCAGAGGGGAAGATAATGGATTCAGTCTGCACACATTCAGTTTGACAGTCAGGTGAAGATGGCCAGAAGGCAGACAGACATGGGGTTCAGGTGAACAAAAGTTCAGGAGAGAAATAACTTATGTCTGTCTATATGTGTTCCAAAGTCATATGCACAAAGCTTATCATCAGAGTCATACAAACAAATGAGATCATCAAGGGAGAGGGTAGAGTAGAGAGAGAAGGTTCCAGGACCGATTTAGGTTTAGGTTACATCTGGGTAGGGGGAGGTACATTATGATCTAGCAAAGGTGGCAAAGGAGGAGCAGCCAGACAAGCTTGGGGGGGAAGAGGGACCAGGAGAGGGAGGTGTCATGGGGAATCTAGGAAAGAGGAAATGTCCAGGCGAAGTCAGGGGCCAATTATGTCAAAAGCTACAGAGAGATCAAGGAAACTGAAGATTGAGGATCAATGGCAAACTGTCATTTGTACTAATAAATCCATATCTGTTTGTGATGTGTAATCAATCAGTCAACAAGTACATAGTAAAGACCAGTTATTAAATGCCAGGTGATGCACTAGACTATGGTGATAGAAGTACAAGAATAAAGTGATTCTTATTCCCAAGGAGCTCAAGGGAAGACAAGTCCATATAAAATATGTAAAAATGCATATGAATAAATAAAAATGCAAGGTAGTATGGGAGGGATGGCACTAAATAGTTGAGGAAATCAGGAAGGGCCCAGGTAAAAGGCAGTGCTTAAGCTTCATCTTAAGGAAGAGAGGGTCTCAATGAATTGTGGGTAATGAGGGAGTGCATTCTAGGCATGGGATACAGCAAGTACAAAGGCAAAAAGAAGAGAACAAAGAGAAGGCCAATTTGGTTGGATTGCAAGAAGAACAGTGGAACTAACATCTGAGGAAACTAAAAAGATAGGTGGGGATCAGGTTGTAAAAGGCTTTAAAAGCTAAATAGATGTGTTTACATTTGATCTTAGAACCCATAGGAAGTTACTAGAATTGATCGAATAGGGAAATCATATACTTAGACTGTGTTAAAGGAAAATACTTCAGTAATGGTATAGGACAGACTGAAGTGTGAGGAAGACTTAAAGCGGGAGGACCAATTAGGAGGCTGCTGTAGGGATTTCAGGGAAAGGTGATAAGGGCTCAAACCAAGATGGTAGCCCTGCCCGTCAAAGAGGAGGGATATAGGTGAAAGACATTGTAGAAGGAGGGAAAATTGGCAAGAGAGCAGACATGTAGGGTGACAGAGAGTGGGAAGTCCAGGATAATGCCAGTCATAGGCCTATGAGACTAGAACGATGGTGGCATCTTCAACAGAAATAGGAAAGTTTGGAAAAAGGGAGGGTTAGCAAATAGAGGGAGAAGAAATGGAAGAAGTGTCAGATTTTACTTTACTAGGCTCAAAGATCACTGCAGATGGTGAGTGCAGCCATGAAATTAGAAGATGCTCTCTAACAGGAAGCTATGGCAAATCTGTACAGCATCCTAGAAAACAGAGTTATCACCTTGCCAACAAAAAAAGTTCAAAACTATGGTTTTTCTGGTAGCAATGTATGAGTGTGAGAGTTGGACTATAAGGAAAGCTAAACCCTGCAGAATCAACACTTTTGAATTGTGATGCTGGAGAATATTTGTGAGAGTTCCTTGGACAGCAAAGAGATCAAATCAGTCAATACTCAAAGAAACAAACTCAGGCTACTCACTGAAAGGTCAAATACTGAAACTGAGTTTAAATCCTTTGGATACATAATGAGAAGACAGGGCTCATTGGAAAAGACCCTGATGTTGGGAAAGGAGAAGGGGATGACAGAGAATGAGATGGATAGATAGTATCATGGAAACAACAAGCATGAACTCTGACAGACTTCAAGAGATACTGGACAATAGAAGGGCCTGGTATGCTATGGTCCCTGTGATCACAAAAAGTCAAACACAACTGAACAACAGGGTTGAAGGGGAAAGGTTATTGAGTTCAATTTTAGGCATACTGACTTTAAGATGTTTCTGGGATAGCCAGTTTAAAATGTCCAATAGTCAGTTCTTGGTGGAGACTACAATTTATGAGAGGAAATAGGGATATATAAGGGGTGGCCAGGTGGCTCAGCGAGTAAGAACACCGGCTCCAGTGTCGGGATGACCTGGGGATAGAATCCGGGCTTAGATACTTAGCACCACACCCAGACATAACTGGCCATGTAACCTTGAGCAAGTTACTTAACCCGATTGCTTTAAAAAAAAATTAAAAAAAAGAAAATAGGGATATATAATGATGGGTGGATAGATAGATAGATAGAGAGATAGATAGATAGAGGGATGGATGGATATATGGATGGATTAATATGTTATTATATGATATGATGCGATGTATGATATGACATGATATATATGATATGATATGATTGATATATGATGTGATGTAATTAATAATTACATTCCATCTTCATAAAGGTGATATTTAAACCAATGGAGCTGATGAGGTTACCAACAGAATGAATATAGAGGGAAGAGAGAGGAGAAAGGGACTTTATGTGTCAGAGACAGAATTTGAACCTGGCTCTTCCTCACTCTGAGGATAGTTCTCTATCCATTACACCATAATGATGGCAATACAATATACTGAGGCAATGTATAAAAGGGACTAAATATATATTGGTTATTATTGGCAGCTAGGTGTTGCAGTGAATAGAGCACTGGTCCTAGAGTCAGGAAGACCTGAGTTTAAATCCATCCTCAGACTCTTACTAGATGTGTCATCCTAGGCAAACTACTTGCCCTCTGTCTACCTCAGTTTCCTTCACTGTAAAGTGAGTATTATAATAGCACCTACCTCCCATGGCTTTTATTAGGATCAAATGAGATAATACTTAGAAAGTGCCTTGCAAATCTTAAAGCACTATACAAATACTCACTTGTTTTCATTAATGATATTGTTATAACTTGTGTGACATTGGACAAATCATCATAATGTTACAGCCCCAGTTCTCTCAAGTTTATTCTAGCTGTATAAACATAATCAAAATACTTCTTTCTGAGTGGTGGTTTCTTTATTTTATAAATATGAAAGAGTCATTCCCCAGGAAGAACAGATGATGAATTGTATTTCCCTCCTCTCCATAGCAAAAGCTAGGAGAAAAAAATATCAACAATGACATCCATTGGATGGGGTCACCATGTTGGTTGGTTTCACTTTCATTTTTTCCCCTGTGTTACTAAGGAGAGTTCGATGAATAGAAATGGTATTTCAGGAAAAGACTGTGATATTATAACATAAAGTCATTAATGATGTCTTTTTTTTTAAAGTGAGCTATGACCCCAAACCTTCCACCTCTAAATTCTATGATATCTCTAAAGGGTCACTTTAAATCTCCTCCTTGCCCCATTCCCCAACAATCCTCTTCTTGATGAAGTCTCATATTTTCTAGTTCCCATCCCTGTCCTAGACAGGTGACCTACTAGATACAAAAGTCAAGTTTTACAATCAGAAATTGACCTTATTTACTAAAATAAATTTTTTAACCTGTCCACATCTTCCCAGAATGCAAAATATCTTATTTAAGAAGATAACAAAGTCTGTCCGTTTTTAAATCCAAAATACTTTCTTTTTTGAAAGTCTCCTTGTTACATTGAATCATAGGACAATCTGGAAATGAGGCTCAAACTGAAGAAATAAATAAATGAAACAGACAAAAATTAAGCATACCTCTTATCTTGACATGAATAAGTCACGCAGATGACTAAAGTTAACTTTTTATAATGCTTTTAATCCCAAAACACAGCTTCTGAGAAATTACAGCAGTCTGTGGCAGAGACAGCATAATATGTGCTTTGAGGGAGTTAGGAAAAAACCCATTGGGTGGACCAAATCTGGAAATACCTCATCAAGATAAAATAATTAAATATTTTCACACAAGCTGAGCTGTGTTAAAAGTTATTTAGAGGAAGTTGTATAGTTGTGGTGGTTCCTGCCCTCAAGCAAATTTACTCTCCTAAAGTAGATTTCAAGCTCTTTGAGGGCAGAGACTCTATTGAATATACATATACACACATACACACAATACACATGCATATATACACACATACACACAATACACATGCATATATACACACATACATGCATGCATATATACACACACACACACAAAAGGGTTTCAAAGTGTAGACTATAGTCAGAGGTGTGCTGGAACCAGCTCTTAACCACTTGAATTTTCAGTGTAACCTTTCCACTTAGAAACTCAGCAAATGCTACATATCAGGGCTTGACATTATTTTGCTGATTGTCTAGACTTAAGAAAGTAATGGGAGAATGAAGAATAAAACTAAAAGTTAATTCCTGCACAATTTTTTTGGAAAGCTGTTAAATATGTACCAACACATATAGTCATACAGTGCGGATTTCCTGATGATGATAATGATAGCAATGAAGATAAAACAGAAAACACTAATAGAAATACGTGTGTTGAGTCCAGATACCCACATTCAAAATTAAAGGAAGTTAGGGGGAAAAACACTAAATAGTGACATTATCCATTGAATTGTGGCCTTCGGTTATGTCACCCATATATATGAAAATTCTTAGGAACTGGTAAAAGAAACTATCTTCTCTTACTTTTACTTAGGCAGAAAAGGTTTAGTGAATGAGTTTTGAAAGCTATGAAAGAAGAAGAAAGGAGAATTTAGCACAGAAGGGGTCAAACATCAATACAGCAAAGGAAAGAAAAATAATTCCATGTTGCTTTTTCCTACGTATCATACCTCCAGCATAAGCTATTTTCATAATTTTTCTTCCAATGCAAGTTTCATTTCTAATATATTCAGTAATTTTATTTAGCTGGTATCTGATATCTTGTCAAGAGTACCTACTTAACTAATGCTTACTTAATAAGATCTAGCAGCAAGAAAAGAATTATTTCATCAAAATCACTTACTATATATATGTACATATATATGGTATCATATTTAAAACTACTGATTTGTTTTACATTGAAGAAAAAGCACAATAAAAAGCATTGGTTTTTCAAAGTCTTTATCATAAATACACCAAATACTCACTGCACTATTTGATGCAACTCTTGGTGGGAAATGAGATTTCATGGCTACAGTTTGGTTCTGTTTTTAAAAGGTTACTAAAATAACCATTTCCAAAAGGATAAGCATCTCTTTGGGAAATTGTGTGTTCAAGGAGGAAATGGGAAATGATATTTAATAAGAGAAGATCATGCCTTTGAAATGTCTAGATTGGGATAGATGTAATACAACTCAAAAGTCAGATCTGGTCTGCCAAGACACCTTGCCTGGCCCTTGGGTCTAATACAGCCAGTGGGCATGTAATGTAGATTGGTATGTTACCAACATCCATGTCAATGATTCCACTACCAATGAAAATAATCACACTTATGAAAGAATCACACCAAGTCATTGCATCTCTACAGCCTTGCAATACAATACATCCAATGCAATACAATTCAACAGATATTTATATCTACTATGCATAAGACACTGTACCAGCCTCTAGATAAACAGAAACAAGACAAAACCCAGTCTTTGTCCTCAAGGAGTTTATATTATAATGGGGGAGAGGGCAAGATTTGATGATTGACTGGATATGTGGGGTGAGAGGGAGTGAGAAGTCTAAGATAATATTGAGATTACAAACCTGGGATACTGAAGGGATGGTGGTTCCTTCAAAAGAAGTTTGGAAGAAGGGTGAATCTAGAAGGAGTGACGATGAGTTCAGTTCTGTTTGTGTTGAGTCCATACAAGTCAACGAATAAACATACATACACAATTACCTTAAGGAGAGAGGAGGGGGGGAGCAGAAATGACTTCCCATAGGAGGTGAGTCCTTGGACCTGTTGGGTTTTTCCCCTCAGGGCCAAGTCCATATAGTGTAAGGATGGCACTAATGATAACAATCCCTGACATTTATGTTGGGTTCCAATTAGTGTGAATAATGAATCCCATGATGTGTTCATGGAACATATTCAAATTCACACCATTCTACATTATATTTATATAAAAGACAGTCATTGGTTCTAGCGGAATGTAAATATTTGCTAGGAATTCAAATAATGCCACCATCCCAAGGAATTCATTATTCACACTAATAGGGGCCTCATTTGTCCAACTCTCTAAGACCCCATTTGGAGTTTTCTTAGCAAAGATAACTAGAGTGGTTTGCAATTTTCATATCTAACTTATTTCATAGATGAGGAAACTGAGTCAAACAAGGTTAAGTGAATTGCCCAGAGTCACACAGCAAGTAAGTGTCTGAAGCTGTATTTGAGTTCATGAAGATGAGACTTCCTGATTCCAAACCCAGTGCTCTATTCACTGTGCCACCTAGCTGCCCAACAGGGACCTCACTGTACCTTAGAGTCTACAAAGTGTTTTACAGACTTTTTGCCTCCCTGGATACATACCAGATCTCAACGAAAAAAGTACATTTTACAGATGAAAAAATTGAGACCCTGATAGGTTAAAAGGTTTACCCACATTTATCACAGCTAGTATCAAAAGGAGGATTAGATCTCAGACTGTCTTGAGTCCAAAGCCAGCACTCTCTATTCATTTTGTCTGTATCATTAGATAGGAAACTTTTAATAATATCTCTATCAATATTAGCACATATTAACAGCTGAAAAAAAAAATCTGTTCCTTTACCCAGGTTTCTTTCTCTCCTCACTGAGCTTTCAATAAAGATTTCACTTCAGTTCCAAAGGCAGAAACACCACTCAGTGAGAAAGAAAGGAAGAGTACAAAACAGAAACGGAAAGTTGGTTGCCACCAGCTCAGCATCTTTTCTAAGAGGTCAGGTTTCGACCTGTGGCCAGCCTTCTTCCTGGCTGTAAAGTTTTCTTTTGTTTCACCGATAAAAAAAAAAGAACCCTCTTATAAACCAGGAAAAAAGATACTTTTATTCCTGCTGGATCTGAATTGATCTTTTAATCAACTTGTTGTGCTGCAAATAAAAGGAACTTTAACTATGAATGTCTGGTCTAAGCCTGGAAGTTCAGCTGAGCTCCAACTGCTTTTATGTTATTGGGAAAATGAGCACACAGTCTTCAGAACTAAGAGGGCTGGTACAGTATGTGAATTTGTACAGAATTCGCCTATACACACGCTCTGTCTGCTTTATGAATACCTGAATGCAACCTTTTTATCTTTTCTTGCTTCAGAACTAAGGGTATTCACATAAATCTGGATTTCCTCTCCTTTGGGGAATTAAGGCTGGCACCATCAGTTTCTGCCTTTTCCTACATCAGCATGAGAGGGAAAAAAAAGGGCAAACCTTCACTGTCATTCTACAAAAGACCGAACAGAGGGAACAGTGGTAGTGAAAGGGGAACAATAAAGCATACACTGTAATGGAGCTGACCAGGTCACCATCCACCTGGGATAACGCCCCACTCCAACTGACAGGCACCAGTGATCTGGTTTCTATCACCAGCACCCCAAACTTATTAACTGACTGTTATCCTCTGTCTGACTCATGCCAATAGCCTAACCTGCCCCCACCTAGCATCACAAGGCTTTAGTTTATCAACCCTTTGCTTCAACCCACCTTTTATACCTTCCCTCTGATCCCACTCCATCAGCCACCTAAATGATGCCATGGCATAACCCCGGCCAGTGGCTATGGTGGCCTCCAACTGAATGGTACACACAGCTTGGCTCGGGGCACCTGACTGTAAAGTTGGACTAAGTGCCACCATCAGGGTCCTAATGGACTGAGATGTTGCTGAATATCAAACACATGGCAGCGACTGCTGCTCCCTTTTTTCCCCCTTCATATATATATATATATATTCTATCCCTTGGATGCTATAGTTCTTTTCAAAAGCTGTTTTACTGCTTAAGGATTATATTGAAATACAGTAACCTCAATGAAAATTTAAAGATTAAATCAGTCATATCACAAGGCTTCTAAATTATCGTAATCCTGATAAATTTCAGAATGAAATTTGGTTAGATTCCAAATATCATGGAAGAGACCCTAGAGATCATCAGATTCAACCCTCTTATTTTAAAGACTTTAGGATTATAGCTTTTGAGCTGGAAGTAACCTTGGGGGACATTGACTCTGACCCCTTTATTTTACAGGTAGGGAAATTGAAGCAGAGAGATGAAGTTGCTTACCCAAGATCAAATAGCTAGTAAGCATCTTTTAGGCAGGATTGAAACCATTCCTGACACCAAGTCCTGTTCACCATTCCATGCTGTATTTCATGTGTACATTTATTGTTTTATGTCTTATTCTCCCCCTCCATCAAAGAATGTGAGCTCTATGAGGGCAGGCAGTGCTTTGGTTTTGTCTTTGCATTCCCATTATCTAGTGTGTGCACCTTGAACATTGCGGGCATTTAATATTGGGTCTTGTTGAATTGGGTCATTAGTGAGGCAGGATACATGATGTAAATCTGTGGTTGTTAAACTATTTTTCCCATGGCACAGTATTATTCTTTGGCACAAGGAAGTCATATTACATAAAGGTCAGGAGGCTTAGGCACACAATTCCAACTATAAATTCCATAAAATTTAAGGCACATCCAGGCAAAATTCCCAGGGAACACCCATCAAGAATTACTGTTGAAAAGGAAAGAACATAGAATCAAAAATCAGGAGGGCTGGGTTTTAGTCCAGTCCTATGTGACCAATTCCTTTACACCTTTGGACCTCATTTTCCCTCCTCGGAGAAATAAATGGATTGGATGGATCTCTAAGGATCCATCACTAAAGTTCCAAATTCTGTGCCGTGCAAGTACAACCAAGGCTTTCAGAGTTAGATCTGTTTGAGTATCATGTCTCCCACAGAGTAGCATTTTGTCCTTTCCAAAGATTTCCTACCAAGACAGGAAGAAAAAAACTCTGAGGTCTTTTTGAATGGTGAAAGAGCAAATTGGACAGGCATGGAGAACTTGCAGGTAACATCTTAGTAAAAGGAATTAAATTATGTCTAGGTCTTTTTTCCCTAAAACTTGATTTTGATATTTTTTCTCATTTGTTCCAAAGTTTTCCCTCCATTTTGCACATCTAGTGTTAACTGACAATGATGATAAATAGGTCTTGCA
This sequence comes from Petaurus breviceps papuanus, assembly GCF_028583685.1. Classification (NCBI taxonomy): domain Eukaryota; kingdom Metazoa; phylum Chordata; class Mammalia; order Diprotodontia; family Petauridae; genus Petaurus; species Petaurus breviceps. The sequence continues at coordinate 1,984,613 of NW_027185771.1, forward strand.
ATTTTTGCCAAATGTTTGCTTTAAAAAAATGGCTAGATAGTTTCTATACTAACAGAAAAAAGTGAAGAATTTTAAGGAAATTCTATTAACGAAAGCAATGTGGACCATTCTGGCCTGGATTAAGATTCCCCCCCTCCCCATAGAACCTCCTAAAGACTGTTTATGACAGTAAAGAATGAAGAGTTTTGAGGTCTAGGTTGCTGTAGAACATATCCACATTGCTGCAATTATTGAAACTACAAGTCTTAAAGTAATTATCAATGACAATGCATGAAAATGAGGTTCAAAAATGTCAAAAAAATGTTTCTCATTTTTCTCACAAAGCAATGTTTGACTTCTCTATTTGTGCTATGAGTCCTCAAGTAGGAAACTATATGTTATTCACCTTCACATTGATTGGATGAAAGAAAAAGTATTTATTAAGGGTTAGTCATGAGCCAGGCACTGATAAAAACAAGAATACAAATACCAAGTCAATCCCTGACTTCAAGGAACTTTAATGGGTGAAACAACACATAGAGAGAAATAGTGGCCAGGGAAGGGTGTTTTGATCTAGGGAGAAGCAAGGATGGTGAGTGGAGTCTTAGGGCAATTGATTGACATGTCCTTTTCAGAAATAGAATTGTTGACCTATTATTATTCCCAGAATAAGAACTCAAAAAGGGGAGTGAAGGTATTTAGCAAGGTAGAAAAATATTTGGGGTACAACATGATGGGTGAGTGCCCAGATATGGTGAACTCTTGGACTTAGGAGCACAGGAGCCCACTGGAGTTCCAATTCTAAAGATTCTCTATTACTTATGACTTTGAGATTCCTGATGATTTCTTCCTTCTGTGTGCATGTACCTTCCAATGATGAGTAAAGGATACACATTGAGAATGTATGTAGCAGAAAAGGAATGGAAGAGGCTTATATGAGATAGGGCTTGGAAAGACAACATTAGTTTAGTGAAAACAACAATAACAAAAACCCTGTATCTGAACTTCCAATTTGTTTGTTTCTCCTTTGGCTCTAAAATATTCTTAGTCCACAAATTAAACTTTGGAAAGGCTCTAAAAAAAAGAAAGCATTTAGTTTATCATGGAACACATTTTTAACACATCCTTGATATTCCAGAATTGCATCTCTGGTGAAAGCCAGTAAAAACCTTTGTAGATTATGTTTTCCACAGTATGTGAATTATATAGGGCAACTAGAAGAATCACAACTATGACTGACTTGCAATTCTTCATTGAGTTCAGCAGATCAGGCTTCTCAGAGTAGACCAGGGTCCCAGAATTCAGTCACAGGGCCAGGGGGGAAAAATGAGATGGACTTGCCTCCATTCTGTGGACAGCTTTATTTTTTGTTTTGTTTTGTTTTTTACTTAAAAACTTATCTTTATTATTATAAATGAGGCCTTCTGAAACAGCCCATTTCACTTCTGTTGGTGGCTTATCTGTTTGGTTTATTATATGGTTCTTCTAGAAAATCTTTCCATGGTACATTTAACAAGAGGTTCAAGGAAGCAGGCAAATGTATGTGCACATACACACACATACACACACATACCATTTACACGTAGAATAATTGTGTGTTTCCAGGGTCCTGAGAGTGTTTCTGCCTCCAGGTTTTATGATGGGATTATGATTTCAGCTCTACCTCTGAACAGATATTGTGTCTCTACTCAGAAAGCGTAATTCTAGAAACCTCTACCAGGCTCTAATAATAGCTTACGCTTCTTTCTGGCTGAAATAACAGAGCACTGGATCATAGACCATAGAGCAACAGCAGCTACATCGTGTTAAATGGGTGTCTGGCTAGGTCTCTCCACCTTGCCCCTGTTCTCTATAACAGACAAGCTTGAAGGAAAGGAGAGACCCTTCTGGATCTATTTCCTTTCAAGGATGGTAAGTAGACTATGAACAGACATAAACCCCCATGGTGGGGTGGAGGGCAAGGGGGAGAAGAATGCAGATTGGGATGGGCCTGCTAATGTTGACTCTGAAAGTTCCACCTCCTAACCCAGCATAAATATCCATCTTGACTCTGTGAACACTGAGAAATCCTACAAGATATAGTTTGGAAACTCACTCCTAAGTCTGACTTAAGAATAACCAATGTAACCTAAGATTGGACTAGTTAAATTCAGTAACCCTACCTTGTACAGTACACACCAAACTCAAAGAGATCACGGGAAAAAAAATATATATAAAGGCTTCTTCTCAAATGCTATCAGCCTATTACTTTTCAATAGATGCACACACACATACACAAAGAGCTTTCTGAATGTAGGAAAACAAGTTTATAATTACATAATTATGCAGACACACTACAATTTTTTTTCTTTTATGTTACCTTTATCTTTAAAAGGCAACAGACAGGGCTGTACTAAAAAGCAATAAAGCACGGGTAATTTAATACCAAATTACATCCATATTGAAAAGTTTACATGAAGTTGAGAGCAGACAGAGGTCAGGTTTTCAACAGGACTGTCTTTAATTGTGGCCATCAGTTTTAGCAATCCAGATCTTTGGATCAAAGACAGATATAATGAGTTTCCTCAACCCTGAATAGTGAAAGCAGACAGCAGGCATGGCTTTATCTTGCACCAAAAGGTCATAAAGAAAGATTATCAGAAAGAGAATGTGTCTCATTGTAAAATAATAATAATAATAAAGTAATATTTTTAAAAACCATTTCCCCCCTAACTCAGTTTCCAATGAGCTATTCTTTAAGTGAAGTATTATTCCATCACACCACCTTGCCAGAGAGGCAAAGAGTTTTTTTCCTTCTTCCTGTAGATAAATGCACAATCTTCGTGTAAATCTTTATTAATTTTTTTCAGTTGCCTTCTATCACGATTTCCTCAGACCCACAAAACAATCCACCTTTCCTTGGGGAAGAGGTATGTGAGTAGAGACACAGTTTTATTTCTCTCTTTCTCTGTGTGTGTCTCTCTTTTTTATAAATCAAATGAGGAGTAAATTATCAACAAATCAGATAGAAACAAGTTTCCTAGATCTGCAGATCTATTCTACAAATGAAGCAATTTCATCTTTGCTGGCTCTGGGGGCCAGGGGGTGGGGTGGGATTTTAAGTAGCCAAGGGGGACCAGAGCGGAGATGCTAGCAGACAAAGCATCAGAACGTTTGCATGCAGAGACCACTCAAATCTGCACCAAGAGACTACTTGTGAGAATCCGTCTTTTTTCACTTAACAAGATACAAAATATAAAACACATTTGCCTCTTATTAAACCTCTCTTGTAAGTGGTTCCAGGTCCACCATTTTTAAAGAGGGGGGAGAGGGGAGCCTGGAGACCCTCTTGGGAATTTCAGTGGAGTGACTGGAGATGAGGTACAGGCTGTGAGCCTTTATTACTTTAATTTTATTTTTTTTCTAAAAGCACAGAAGGAATAACATTTTAAATCATTAGCATTTGCTTTAAGTAGCTCTTTCTTCCAACTGTATGAAGCTCCTCTCCCAACCCCCTTCCCATTACCACCACTCCCAGATCTTGAACTAAAGCAACTTCCCTGATGGAATGCCACTCTGCAAGCTCACATGGGAAAGGTGCTTTTCAAGAATTTCGGCCTTCAATGTGAGGGGGCCAGGAAGAAGCCATAATCACAATTTTCTTCCCTAAAATACTAGGAGAACACAGCACTTGTATTTCCCAGCACCTGAAACCAAGATGCAATGATATTATCACAGGGGTGACTATTCTCAAAGAACAGTCTTCTCCGTTAAAAACAAAGGTGACCATGAGTTGGAGGTGGGGGTGCAGTGTAAATGAACAAAGCGCGAACTTGTTGAATGAGCATCCCAAAGTAGATAGCACATTTGAGACAATTAGTGGTTTCTACCATGAAAAATTTTTTAAAAAGGGGTGAATTGATTTGTTAGAATAGCAAGAGAAACACCAACCTTGCATGTGAGGCCCCAAAATCCAACCACATTGAGGATAGTCTGTCATGGAAGTTAAATATTCTATGAAAAATAGATCAATCAATCAACCACTCAGTAAGTATTTATTAACCAACTACTCTGGGTCAGGTATTGTGCCAGGCACTAGAGACACAAGGACAAAAATGAAATAGTCTCTGACCTCAAGGAGTTCATATTCATTCAGGAGAGACTCTCTCTCTCTCTCTCTCTCTCTCTCTCTCTCTCTCTCTCTCTCTC
>NW_027185771.1:1988789-1992220 GCF_028583685.1 Petaurus breviceps papuanus
TCTCTCTCTCTCTCTCTCTCTCTCTCTCTCTCTCTCTCTCTCTCTCTTTCTCTCTAACACACACATTCACAAACATATACATATATGAGTAGATAAGAAATAAATACAAGATCATTTTGCTTTGAAGGAAAATATAGATTCTAAAAGATGGGGGTAATTCATTTCATAGGGATAGGGGACAGTCAACACAAAGGTAAAGATTTAGAAGATGGAGTATGTGAAGTGTAGTGTGTTTCAAGAAGAGTAATCTACAACATACCTAGAAAGGTAGGTTAGAGTCAGACTGTAAAAGGCTTTAGAAATCAAACAGAACCAAGAGAACATTGTACACAGTAATGGTCATATTGTTTTTTGTTTGTTTGTTTTTTAAAGCAATTGGGGTTAAGTAACTTGCTCAAGGTTACATGGCCAGTTATTTCTGGGTGTGGTGCTAAGTGTCTGAGCCCGGATTTGATCCCCAGGTCATCCCAACACTGGAGCTGGTGCTCTTACTCGCTGTGCTACCTGGCCACCCCGGTCATATTGTTTTAAGAACAACTTTGAGTGAATAAGTTATCTTATCTATTATAAAAATACAAATTAACTATAAAGGACATATGAAGAAAGACACTATCTGCATCCAGAGAAAGAACTAATAAATAGAAATATGTACAGAATAATTTTACACATGTACATATGTATATACGTACACACATTTTATATATATATATATATATAAAGACAGAGTGATACATTTAAGTACCTATTTGTGTCTAATGATAGCCATCTCTAGGGAAGGGAGGAGAGAAGAAAAAAAGGGAAAAAAATAAATTTACATGAAAAGTTTGTTGTATATTTGAAAGGAATAGCAAGTTGTGCATAGTAGAATTGTAGTTGCATTGTAATCATCCTTTTCATTGTACTGTGTTACAGAAATGCTTGTTTAATTCCATAAATTAAAAAGAAAATTTAAAAAGAAAATTCAAACAGGGGCAATAGGAAGCCACTAGAATTTATTCAGGAGGAGAGACTTGATCAGAATTGTGCTAATGTTTTTAATGGTCAGTTTGCTATCCACAGAACCAAAGATAGAAAATAATGAAATCAAAGATTTATGTACTTCAACCTATATTGACTCCAAAACAGTTTTCAGAAAAAAATAAAAGGGAAAGGAAGAACATTTCTATAATCTTCAGAGTTTATATACTCAAACCAAGAGTTTATATACTCAAACCAAAACATCCAAAGGAAATGTTTTCTCCAAAGAAAAAAAATCTTATATGGTAAAGACTTTTTCTAAAGAATACATTCATAATACAGACAAGACCTGAATTTCTGAGCCAGGGAAACAGAGATGTGTTCTTTGGAGCAGCAAGGGTTAGAAGCAAGATGCTGTGGGGTGCTTAGAGTGAAGAAGACTTAGTCTCAAATGCCCCTTCTGTCCCTTAGTGTCTCTGTGACCTTGGGCAAGCCACCCAACATCCATGTACCTCAGGCAATTCCCTAGAATTTATCCACTAAATTATTGACAGATGTCAATGTCAAGAATTCAAAAGATCCTTTTGTGAATTTGTATCATTAGATGCATCAACTAGAGGTGGGTACTATAGGGAACCTTAGCAAAATCCAACTAATGTAGTTTCTGCCCTAACACATGAGTTCCATTCCAACAAGGGCAAGGAAATATTTTCTCCTATCCCATAGTCATAGATTTGAGACTGTTTGAGGAAGTAAACAGATCTTGGAGATCATTTGGTCCAAAACACTCTATGGGCGATGTCGTTTTTGTCTTTGTGTCCCAAGCAGTGAACTATTTGTGCCCAACTTGTAGTAGAGCTCTCCAAATGCCTCTTGGTCTGATCAGCCTCAGCTGGACACAATGAAACTCACCTCTAGCATAGTGATTCATTTTGGTTCTCTTCGAGAACAAAGAACACCAACCAACCAACCAACCAACCCCAGCAGCTAGCAGAGCACTTTGTGTCCTAAGTGTCTAATTAATGTTTGTGAGATTAAATGGAATTGAATTTGCGACTCAATCTGCAAAAAAGAAAAGGAGTCATAAGTTATACCTGAATATTGGTATCAGGAAGAACAAGCAACAAATATGTTCAGGATGCACCTTTAAATATAAAATATATGTGAGGCCTTGAGAAATTAGGAGGTACAGTCTGGTTGAGTGAGAAATCCTGCACTCTTGATCTTATCTCCATAATATGGCAAAGGAAGGGAGCTCACAATGAAAAAGTTTGAAAAGAAGAACCAGACCTCCTCAAGTTGGAGTTGCATCAAAAGGTTTTGTTTTGTTTTGTTTTTTGGCAGGGGAGGGGGTTGGTTTGCTTTTATGGAGAGATTACTGAGAGGTTGTTCATCAGAGACTAGACAAGAGGAAATGGGTCCATTTATGAAAGATCTTAGTTGGACATAAAGGAAGAATTTCATGATTGTCAGGGTGATAAAACAACCAAATAGGTTACTCAGCCATATTAGTACTGGGAATTTTCAAGGAGAGACAACCATCTGTCCTAGCCAGGTTTGTCAGTAGGCTGAGCAAGGTGATTTCTCCAGATTTCTTAAGTTTTATGATCTGAAGTCATTCCAAACCTTGAGTGTGTCCTTGAAAATCTCAAATCAACGATGTGGGTGGAAAACAGCTGATGTATATCTTCCCCAAAAAATAAGCTAGTCACCTGGTCATTCCCTCAAGCACCAAGCCTGAAAAGTAGTTGAGAATGAGGGAATCTGTGTAGCAAGGAAAGAGCTTATCTAATTGTTGGAAGAAATGTCAGAGAATTTTGGAGTTAGAGACCATCAGGCCTGAGGTGGTGGCCCATGACAATTCTGAGTGCCAAGAACCAAATTAAAATGTAATTGGAAAAAATTAACAAGATGAGTAAAAAACAATAAAAGATAGATGACATTACATTTTAAAACTAAGTCAATATGCAGCCAGCATGGGTTCTTTACATATGGATCACTGGCATTTCTATTTGAATTTGACACCACTGTTCCAGATCCATCCCTTCATTTTGACGACTTGTCAAAGGCCACACAGTTTGTTTATTATTAGAAACACAGTCAGAAACAGAACTCAGGTTTTTGGCATCTGATTGTTCTGCATTGTACCCACACTCAGAGAATCCAAGCTGTGCAAGCCAGATGGGGTTTACCTTCTAAAATATCTTTATAGATTGAACACTTGATTCACCTGAGATTTTGGCTATTTCTTTTCTCTTGGTTTTTTCCCTCTTTCTGTTGAGTCAATAAAATCAACAACATCCTTCATACTAACTGTGTGACCTTATTTTGCCCTTGTATCTAAATATTGTTATGGATTGTTTCCTTAATATTCTCTTTTAAATTCTATGGATAAAGGAGGCCATTGATGAGAGAGAGAAATGGATGGATAGATAGATAGATAGATAGATAGATAGATAGATAGATAGATAGAT
>NW_027185771.1:1992230-2075268 GCF_028583685.1 Petaurus breviceps papuanus
GATAGATAGATAGATAGATAGATAGATAGATAGATAGATAGATAGATTTGGATCCCTTTCTCCAAAACCTATTCATTATCCTCTCCACACTGTCCCTCCACAGATTCGCATACACAGACACATGTATTGTATAGTTAAGATTCAACAACCAGTTACTGGTCATCATTAACCTGAGGAGATAGCTAATGCCCCAAACTCAATATAAATCAAAATTTGAGAAACTCCTATCCCTTCAGACATGAATTGATATGATTACTAAATTAACCAAAAAAAGGAAAAGTGTGTTAATACTTCAAATTAGCATTTTCTGATGTGTTAGTTTATACCAGTCCAACAAGCTCATGTTAGATATTATTCCATAACTGGACATTAACTGTAAGATGATGAAATATTATTTTTCCTTGTCTTCACAAAAAAAAGAAATCAGGTTGTTTCCTTTTCTAGTGCTAAGAAAGAGCAAATGGCCACAGTGTTCAAGGACTGATTTTGATAGATTTAAGCCCATCTCAGCAATGCAAGGACCTAAAATAACTTCAAAGGACTCATGAAGAAAAATGCCATCAACATCCAGAGAAAGAACTATGGAGTTGGAACGCAGATGGAAGTAGACTATTTTCTCTTTTGTTTTGTTCTGTTACATTTTGTTTTCTTTCCCATGGTTTCTCCCATTCTTTATATTTCATCTATGCAACATGACTAATGTGAAAATGTGTTTAACAGGAATGTATGTATAGAGCCCATATCAGATTGTATGCCTCCTTGGAAAGGGAGAGAAAATTTAAAGCTCATGGAAGTGAATCTTTAAAACTAAAAACAAATAAATTAATACATTGAAAAAATATACTAAAGGGAAAAAAAGAAAGAGCAAACAGATACACAAAATCATCATTAAAAATGGGTTTTGGTCCTTAAAGATAGCTTTAAGATGGCATCCATTGAAAGTTATTTATGAATTGGAGTTTATTAATGGGAGTACTAGACTGACTCAATTCACTAATCCTTATTAATTGTTCTTTAACTACCTAAATAATAATTTTTTCTTCCACTGTTAGATAAATAACCTTTTAACAATATTTGTAGGGAGCAACTGTAAAATCAAGGGGCTGCATCTTGGCAATTTGTTTGGTTTCTTGGGTGTCCCAGCTACCATGGAATCTAACCTCAATTCCTTATTATCAATAGAATTCAGCAGTCTAGAAACATATGTTAAAACTGGTATATACCAAAATTAATGCTATTCTACAGCAAGGAGGGAAAGAATGTGATTTCAGTGACTTTTTTCCCTAGTCAGTCAACTAACATTTATTAAACACCAATTGCATACCAGCTGATGTGCTAAATGCTAGCAACACAAAGAAAGACAAAAAGACAATCGCTGCTCTCCAGGAGGTCACAATGTAATGTGGCAGACAACATGTAAACAACTATGTTCCAGCAAAATATACAGGACAATCTGCACAATTTATAAAAGCCACATACACAAGACTTTTCAAAGCTCTGAAATGCATAAGAGACAGTATGGCATTGCCTTTAAAGAGCAGACCTTTGAGTTGGGTTTGAATCCCTCCTCTGACACATTCTAGTTTGTGACCCTGGGCAAGTACTTAACCTCTAAGTGTCTTTAAAACCACAGGCACAGAGGACCTGCTTAGTTGTCCCACTGTAGGGGATGGGAGTCTGCAGCCTCAAGGCCACACGTGTCCTTCTAGGTCCTTGGGTGTGGCTTCTTAAAGGAGTCCAAGTTTTACAGAATAAATCCTTTTATTAAGGGGATTTGTTCTATGAAGTTTGGATTCAGTCAAATTCAATTCCACATCAAGTGGTTTTCACCTTACAGAAATTACAAATCAGGACTCCCAAAAATGTACAGAAAAGTAAATAATGCCATGCCAGGGGCTGAACACCAGGTGAAAGATCCATTTTGCCTCCACCATTTTCTATTGAAGCACTTGGGATTTAAAAAATGAAAAAGGTTTACTTTTTCTGCATGGAACACCAACATTCTGAGATCTCAGAAATTTCTTCTTACAAAAACGAATGCAAACATTTTGAGAAAAGTTCTAGCAGTATCCAGGGCTCTGGGGAAACTGTGTGTAAAACACAATTTTGCCTGAAGCAATCCATTCTCCCACTTTTTTTTAAGCAGAAAAATAAAATCGTCAATATTCCATTTAAATGTGTTAGTTATGAATGGTTTTCACCTAAGAGACTCTTCTGCCGCAGTGTGTCAGGCAGTTCTTAGTCAAGTCTTTTTGGAAGATGCAAAGGATAAAAAACCCAGACCCCACAAACTGTGCACTGGGCCATGGTCGTTCCTGCATGTGGGTCCTTCAGTATCTAGTACAGCACTGTGTGCCCTGTGGGGACTAACATAAAAATAATACTTGCTTTTAGTATCACCCCAGCACCCCTTCCCACTCCCCATCATTTCTTCTGGGTGCTTCATGTAGCCTGAATGTGACCTTGCCTGCCATAGTGACCCCTCATAGGGTTCTCTACACACACACACACACACACAAACAACACACGCACGCACGCACGCACAAACACAGGTTGGGGCATTTATTTATATTTCTTTCAGTTTTCCTCCAAACTTAATTTCCTGGACCTACACATATGTTTGTGGAGACACGATATATTTGGTCTAGATCATTGCACAGTTTTAGTGAATAATTTCAAGAAGTTACTATATTTTCTACCTGGGGGTAGAGGAATGGGGGATGGTACTCTTGTCATTGCCTTAGCTGGAAAGAAGTGAATTTACCTTTTTCTCTCTTTAATCATCATTCTCAGCTGAGCTCTATCCACTTTCCAAGGAGCTCTGACATCATCTTTGATCCCAGACTCTACCTCTGTACAAAATTCTTGAGTCTGTAAATCTATCACCACCCTCACAAGAGAATTGAGTTCATAGTCTGCTGCTTTCCCTTCCCTTCTGCTGAAATTCTCTCTGCCCACCCCCAACCCCACCTCCTTATCCTTTGAATGTAGTAATTCTCTTTGCAAGCTACAGGACCCTCAGGACATTTTTTTTTCTCTCTCTCTCTGAAGTAAAATCTGACCATGTCATCATTGTCTTTCATAAACACATTATTTTTATGCTAAATATTGAGTAGCAAAAGATTCTGAAACATCAGTTGCAAGACCAAAAAATATTGGTCTCATGCAGGCTCTTCAAAAGGAAAGACTGTCTCACACCCTCTTTTTTTTATCTCTAATCATTTACATCTCAGTTTATCCATGTGTGAAATGGGGGTATTAATTCTCTACTTGGGAAATATTATGACAATGGTGTTTCCTCAAAGATTTTTAATTCCCTTGGGTTGTGTGTATGTATGAGTATTTGTGTGTATAGCACATACACTCATATACAAAAACTAACTCAATTGCAAAAAGAGACTGCTTGAAGAGACAGGAAAAAAAAGACCAAAAAAAAAGAGAGAGAGAGAGACAAAAAAGAGACAAAAACCCTTGATTTTAGAATTAGAAAAATAATAAAGTTAATTTTTTCAATGGAGTTTAAGAACAAGGTTGGACTTGCTTTTTCAGTTGAAGGTTTTCTTTTAATGAATTCTATTTTAACTCAGTATTAACTCAAAAGTATTTTTATAGCAGCTTTTTTTGTACTCATTTTCTTAAGCTGAAAAAAACAGGTTGCTTTCATTTTTAAAATATCAATAGTTTTTTTTTTGTTTTGTTTTGTTCTTTGCCTTTTTTGGAGGGCAATTGGGGTTAAGTAACTTGCCCAAGGTTACACGGCTATTTTGTGTGTGTGGGGGGGGGGGGGGGGGGGGGGGGGGGGGTGTTAAATGTCTGAGGCCGGCCCCGAACTCTGCGCTTTTACTCACTGCGCCACCTAGCGGCCCCTAATATCAATAGTTTTTAACCCTGAACTTGACCCTTTGTTGTACTTGGATACAGATAGCCCTGGGTAAGTGTGAAGCCCCCTGGCAAAGACGTTGGTACAGGAAGGCTTGGACAACCTTGTTGGGAATGCAGGCCAGAACACAGCCATATGAGAAGGCCAGGAACAAGAGAGGACCCTGAAGTCATGTCAAGTCAAGTCAAATCACGCTAGTTGGGCTCTGAATCCAGGTAAGTAGTTTAGAATGAGAGATTATCCATCCAGCTTCTAAAAGTAAGAGCAAGGCCACAGATTAGAATCACAAAGGTGAGTAGGAATTTAAGTATATGTTAGTACCAAGACCTACAGTAGACATCAGGATATTATAGGCTAATTATGCAGACGGGCAGGAATCAGTAGGAACCAAGGAATCAAATAACATAATTGGGCAAAAAATCAGGTGAATGGTCAAGAGCCAGAATGACATCGATACAAGAGGGTGGAAAACAAACTGGCAAAGGTAGAAGAACATAGCAGTGGAGAACCATGGGAACTGAAGGGGCGATTAAATTGCTGTTTATCCTTTGTTTCTGAAGAGAACAATTACATCATGGGTTATGTCTTGACTTTCCCATGAATTGGATTTAAGTGAGGCAGAACTGCACAAAGTTGTCAGCCTCACTTTCTCTTCCAGAGTCATCGAAATCCAATGGCAAGACAAACAAAAGTGAAGATGACTGGTGATGGCACAGGATGCAGCAGATGAACTCGGCATCTTCCACATCTGACCAAGCTCCAAGCCCTCCACAGCACTTGCTTCAGTCTCATCTATGGACAATGGAACAAATTTTACTCAGCTGCCCTTTCTACCAGGGAAGGGTGGTAAATCATGGTGGTTTAAGCATGGTGGGTAAACCATGTTTACCCACGTGCTCAGGGTAAACATCCTCCTAACTAACCAAAGAGTTTGAGGACCATTGGTTACCCTCAACTTGATTCAGCCCACCTGCCCCGCTACAGTTACTTAGAGCCATAGGTGAGAGTTGGGTGGCAGGTGAATGAGCAGCCCTCACACCAGAAGTACTGATCACTCCATACACCCCAGGGAGAGCAAATGGAGCAGATGTGAAACATCAATGTCATGGAAGAACCTATTAATGGAGGTAACTCTGCTTCAGTCCTAGCTTCCAGTACCTTTATGTAGCTCTTGTCATGATAGGATCCACTCTCAAATTAGTTAGTTAAGCCCTTGAAAGTGGGAGGAGGCTATTAAAAGCCCCTTGTGAAATGAGAAATGGGTAGGGAGGATGAAGCAACATGTGGAAGTAAGCAGATATTGATCAGAAGGTCCTGACTACTGATTACTGCTTGTGGGCCATCTGGGGAGGGAGGCAGAAGGTGGAGAGGGCACCTAGAGGGAGCAGTGGCTTAGTGGACAGGGCATAGAACTTAGAGTCAGGAAGTTTGTAATCCCTCCTCAGACACTTAGTAACTGTGTGACCCCAGACAAGTCACTCAAACCTCTATTTGGCTCAGTTTCCCCATCTGTAAAATGGGGGTAACGATAGATAGCACTTACCTCACAGAGTTGCTGTGATAATACTCGTAAAACATATCGCAAACCATAAAGTTCTACATAAATGTTAACCATCATCATCGCATATGGCTACAACTATACCATTATCAATAACATCATTTTATTTTCTGCCTTTTTAAAGCTTGTATAGTCTATTATTACTATTTTCCGTACAACCCCCCTTACCTTTGTTCTTTTTACCATAATTAATGTATACATATATATATTTGCTTTTTTGGATATATATTATATAATATATACTAAATATATATTATATAATATATATTGCCTATTTGGCAATAGGGGTTAAGTGTCTGAGGCCGTATTTGAACTCAGGTCCTCCTGACTCCGGGGCCAGTGCCCTGCCTGCCTTCACTGCGCCACCTAGCCGCCTCTGCATCTTTCAAAATACACCGGAATCAAGCTCAGTATAACTCTATCAAGTTTGTTGCCTTAGTTGACGATACTTAGATGCCTACTTTTCCCTGTTATTCATTCATTCAATAAGTATCTAATATGTTCAAGTAGCCAACCTCCAGCATGTTAGAGCCAAGACCACAAATAATACAAGGCTAGAAGAATAAAAGCTAGAAAAAGAAAATGCTTGAAATTAAAACTACTTTTATGTTGGAAATGGGAAATAAATGAAGGAAAGGACATTGACACTGCTTATAACAGTTCCATATCGAAGTATAACTGATATAAGTCGTCATAACAAAAAGACAAAATGAAAGCTTTTGGCTTACTTGTCAAGCAGAGAGATATGACAACCAAAAGGGGGAAAATGAAAATAAATTAATTTGGAAAATATTACAGAGGAAGATTGTGGAATATTATAAACAATATTATCTCCCAAGAAGTCTGAAGCAAAAGAAGGGAAAAACAGTTGAAAGAAAGTTTGATTAGAGATTCAACTAAGCAAAGTCCTCCCAAAGGCATTTAACAATGAAACTTTAAGGGGAAAAACAAATAGATGAAAGATGGGGAAGCTCTGCAATGAATCTTTTAACCATTAAAAATAATAGAATCTTCAATTTTAGACTTGAGCACCACAGTTCCCATTGTCCCTATAGAGAAAGTGAAACTGATGCCAAAAGAAGTTAGAGTGGACCAAGAACGCATAAAGAGGTCCACACCAAAAGTAATACAGTTTTGAAGGAGCTCCTCGTAGCTTCCTATGGAGATCTACAATCACTCTGAAGAATCTGAGTTTATAGAAAAAAGAAAGAAAGAAAAAGGAAGGCAGGAAGGCAGGAAGGCAGGAAGGAAGGAAGGAAGGAAGGAAGGAAGGAAGGAAGGAAGGAAGGAAGGAAGGAAGGAAGGAAGGAAGGAAGGAAGGAAGGAAGGAAGGAAGAAGGTATACTGTCAAGAATATATCATGATCTCCTATACTTGTGCCTATATTTATATGCTGCCGGGGGATGGGGGGGAGAGGAGGAGGGAGGGGGACAGAATTTGAAACTCAAGGAATTGAATCTTGTAAACTAAAAGTAAACAAATAAATTAATAAAAAAATGAAATTTTAAAAAAGAATATATAAATATATAAATATATAAAATATAAATATATAAATATATAAATATAAATATAAATATAAAAAATATAAATATATAAAAAATCTCTATAGATTGTCCCTTTAACTTCAAATGGACAATGAATTGGGTCTAAAGATAAACAGGAAGGGGGGATGGATTGTATTGCCACTGGGGAATTGAAAAGTTCTTTCACCACCTCCCTTTTTTTTCTCCCTAGAACAAAAGCTCATCTTTTATAGACAAATGTGGAGCAAAAACAAGTGTTACTGACTAGGAATATCAGGAAAATATTCATGGAAGAAAAGGAGTAGCCAACAAAAATAAGGACCCAAGAGAAGCAGAGAAGATAGCAAGAGGGAACTTACCTACCTACCCTTGAATAGTTCAATGTCTAGGACCATGCAAACTACAAACCAAGATGCTGAATAACTGTTACTAATCCTTGAAAGACCTTAGAGAACAGAAGAAGTGCTATAGGAACGGAGAAGGGCAAATATAATCTCAACTTCCCAAAAAAAGGTGGGGGGGGGTAGAGAATAAAGTCTGCAAACTAGAGGCCTGTGAGTTTGACTTGAATTCCTGGCAAAAGTCTGTAAAATATTATTAAAGAGGTATTTAGGGAACATCAATAAAAGGAAGAATTGACCACAAAGAGTCATCATGGCTTTGTGAAGTTTGAATCAGATTAACTACATCTCATTTTTGGACAGTTTTAGTAGACTTCTAGGTTAGGAATATGTAATAGATATGGCTTACTTTGGCAAAGCATTGGACAAAATCTCTCATGCTCTTCTTGTGGACAAAAGAGAGGTATAAGCCAGACAACAGCATAATTCAGCAAATCCAAGACTGCTTGAATGGACTGTCCCAACAAGCAGTCATTGAAAATTCAATGTCAACGTGGCAAGAGTTCTCCATTGGAATATCCCAGGGATTTGAGCTTGAGCCTGACCTGTTAAACATATTTATTGATAACTAAGATAAAGGCAAAGGTGGCATGCCTATCAAATTTGCAAGTGATGCAAGCCTAGGAGGAAAAGCTAACATGCTGAATAAATAAGTCTGGATCCAAAAATATCTTGACAAGCAAGACTGTTGGGTCAAGTCTAATAAAACAAAATTGAGTAGGGGTAAATATATAGTCTTACATTTGCTTTAAAAAAAATCAACTTGGGGGGGGGGGGCCGGCCAGGTAGCACAGTGAGTAAGAGCACCAGCCCCAGAGTTGGGATGACCTGGGATCAAATCCAGGCTCTGATACTTAGCACCATACCCAGAAATAACTGGCCATGTAACCTTGAGCAAGTTACTTAACCCCAATTACTTTTTTAAAAAATCAACTTCAGGGTCTGCTAGTTGGTGCAGTGAATAGAGCACCAGCCCTGGAGTCTGGAGTACCTGAGTTCAAATTTGACCTCAGCCACTTAACACAAAAACTAGCTGTGTGACCTTGGGCAAGTCACTTAACCCCAGCTGCCCTCCAAAAAGCAAAAAAAAAAAATCAACTTCACAAATAAATGATGGGAGAGACAAGGATAAATAGCAGTTCATCTTCGGGAGGGGGCGGGGAGTAATTGTGGGTTTTAATAGACTACATATTAACAGTAAGCTATGGTAGCCAAGAAAGCTAACAACTTATGAACAGGCTGAAATTTTTTAAAAAAAGGACATTGTGTCCAGGAGCAGGGAGGCAAGAGTTCCAAGAAACTCTCCACTTGTTAGGCTATAGCTGGAATATTTTGTTCAGTTCTATATTTTAGGAAGGCAACAAAATGGAGCATATCTAGATTAAGGTGACCAAGGAGGTGGAGAGTTTCAAGATCATGCCCTATAAGGTTGAACTGAAGAAAATGATAGAGTGATTAATTGATTTAGAAATGCTTAGTCCAAGCTAAATGTTTGAGATGGGGGACATAGCAGCTGCTTTCAAGTGTCTGAAGGGTTACCAAGTGGAAGAGGGAGTTGATGTGTCCTTGTTGGTCCTGGAGAGAAGAAATAGGAGCAAAGCAATGGGTAGAGGTTGCAAAGGCACAAATTTATACTTGGTGTAAGGAAAAACTTCCTCATGAACAAAGCAACACAAAAGAATAAACTGCCTTGGGAATCAGTGGTTCCCCATTCACAACAGATCTTCAAACAAAAGTCAGATGACCCCTTGTCAGAAATATTATTAAATGGAGGATTCTTTGGGTACAAATAAAACTAAATAGAGTCTGAGGACACTTCCAACTTTGAGAATCTGTGATTACATGAAAAGGTGTTATTTTAGCTGGACTTCAAAGGCAAATTAGGATTTCCACAAGTAAAGATTGGAAGGAGAACATGAGGAATATCTAATTGGGAGTATTGATGAGTTAGTACAGTATTAGACTGAACAGGGGTCAATTAGGCTGGTTGAGGATGGGAGTACAAGATATGTTAAAGAATTAAGGTGGTGCCAGATTGTGGAAATCTTTAGCTAGCAGACTCTGTAAAAAAAAATTGTTTTATCTTGTAGGCAATAGAGAGGGTTTTGGAGAAGGAGAGTGACATGATCAAAATTATGCTTAGGCAAATTAACTTGTCAAGAGTGTGAAGAGCATATCAGAGGAGTGGATAAGTAGAGGTGAAAAGAACTGTTAGGGGGTTATTAAAATAGTCCAGGAGCTGTAAGGTGGGCCTGGGATACTATGGTGGTTTGGGAAATATACAGGATGAAAAAGGTGTGAGAGTTATTGTGGAGGCAGAAACAATTGGACTTGACTATTGATAGGATGTGGGGGATGAAAGATATATTTTATAGTTATTTTTCCCATAGTTTTGTATATGGGCAACTGACTGAATAGTGGCACCATTGATAAATATGGAAGCCAGAAGAGGAAACAAGTTTTTAGTATAAGTATCTGTGATAGTAATGGAATATAAAGATTCCCCTGTATTGGCTAGGTTTTCAAATTGATTGTGTTAAAACCCAGAGCTTGTTAATCCCACCTGTGGGATGGACTTGTTGACTTGAAAAGAGAGACAAGAACTGGGAGGAGCTGGTGACATAGATTTGGAGAGACAAGAGAGAGGCAGAAGAACTTTTTGGAAGCAACACCTAGTGGAGGCAGAGAGAGACTGAGAGGATTGTTGAGTGCCACTCTGAATCACCCTGGACTTTTGAGACCTGCCCCCGGAGCTGCCAAGGACTGAGGAGACATGGCTGTTTTGCTGGTACTTTGTCTGTCTGTTTTGATGTTGTTTTGCCAGATTTGTCCACTGGTGAAAGACAGTCCTGTTGAAGAAGTCCGAGAACCTGGCTGTTGGCTAAGAGCTACAGAGACTGTCCTGCAGACAGAGAGTGAATACTGTCCACTGGTGAAGGACAGTGCTGTTGTTGCAGGGGTCTGCAGACTGTCCTGCAGACAGAGTGAATGCCGTCCACTGGTGAAGGGCAGTGCTGTTGTTGCAGGGGTCTGGGAACCTTTCTGTTGGTTCAGAAGCCCTGAAGAAGGATTTTCTTGTTGTATGTTTACAGAAATCCTGGGAGAGGGTTTTGCTAATGTTTTCAGGGGTTCTAGGACTGTTCTACAGACAGAGGATGAATTAATGAAGAGACTGGCAATGTATCTTGTGGCCTTGCTAAGCCTTGTCTCCCCAGGAACTAAGATTGCTGAGAACTTGCCTTGTGTCAAGATGAAGAAAAGACCTCCATTTGGGTATTAAGTGCTGTGCTTAAACATGATGTAACTCTGGGGTAGATTCAATTGTGATCCAGGGGTGGGGAACTTTTGACCTTTTTGTGTTCTATGGTTGAACAAATGAATGTACTTTACTTATGTTTGGAAACTAATCTCCATTTGAGAAGAGGGGCTTTGTGATGGACTAAATGAAGGTACAGACTAGGGGTGGAGAAGTATTTAGAACAGGGACTTTGTAACTGATTGAATGAATGGAAGGTCCTGGGGTGGGGTAGTCCTTGGAGATTATTTAATCACACTTAGTAAATGCTGTATTTGGAATGATGTCATGTTTTGATCTTCTCTGTTCTTGGTTGGTCACTGAATAAAATGGAGAGCACCTATGCTGGTATTCTGAACCTTGGGAAGTTGCCTTTCCTTGGCATTACAGTATCTTAGAAAATATGTTGCATTTGAGGTGCTGGTAGTATAGACAAATAAAAAGTCCTTTAAAAAACAGCTGGAAAAGCAGGTGTGAATCTTAAAAGAAAGACTAGGGCTAGTAATAAAGATTTGGGAAATTGTTCCTGTAGATTGCCAGTTAAAGATGTGGGAGATCCTCTTTGCCTCTGCTGCTCTGCCTGGTTTTAACTCCACAGAACAAGATTCCCCCACACTGGATACCCCTTGGTGTCTCCCACTCTTCCCCACACCCCTGCTTGACTGGCTCCTTCTGTGCATTGTCTCCTCGTTAGATTGTAAACTCCTTGAGGGCAGGGACTGTCTTCCTCTTTAATTGTATCCCCAGCTCTTAGCACAGTACCTAATATATAGTATGTGTTTAGTAAATGTTCAATGAATTGAATTGAGACCATGAGAGAGGTTATAAAGTAGAAAAGAAGACCAAGGACAGATGTTTGGGGAATATCAACAGTAAATCAGTAAATCAACCAGTATTTCAAAAATTATGTGCCAGACACAATGCTAAGCACTGGGAATATGGAGAAAGACAGAATCCGTCCCTGCCTCCAAGGAGCTCATATTCTAACGAGAGAGGCAGCATGTAAATATCTAGATATCTGTAGAGTTAGACGAAACCTCAGAGGAGGAAGAGAAAAGGAAGAGAAACCTATGGTCTCTGAGAAGGATCAGAGATGGCCAACTGTCAAAAGTTGTAGAGACATTAATGATGGTGAAGACAGAAAATAGACTAGGAATTTATTAATACATGATTGATTTATGAGAGCAGTTGTAGCCAAATAAAGGAAATAGAAGCCATTTTACAAGGAATGGAGAAACAAGTGGGTGGCAGGAAAATACAGACATCAGGTATAGATTAATTTTTCAATAAGCTTAGTTGCCTTATCATTGGTTTGGGTTCAAAGACAGGACAAAAATGGAACACAGAAAAAAAAGCCCATTGCGGATGAACAGGGTGTATCATTAATAATATTTTCAGCTGCTGTGGAGATGTAAGACCAATAACACCAGCACACAGAAGGGTTGCTAGCATAGGTTCTTTGATCTGCTTTTCTAAAGGAAAGACAGCTTCAAAGGGATTAACAATCTTACTTTAATTAAACAATGCAGACAGATAAGTAGAAAGGAGTATCCAAGAAAGAATCCAATAGACTGGGCTCCAACTGTCTAAACAAAATGATAGACACATAATCACCAGATCAGGAAGCACCAACATCTGAGTTCACAAAGCCAGGGGACCCCTTAACAACAGCTACCCAGAATCTTGTCTGACCAAATCACAAAGAAACATTCTTCCCATGAGCGAGGCCCAAAATAAAACACCAACCTCCCAGTATATATAGTTTTTAACCAATAGGCTTAGAGCCAGAAGGCATCACAACCCACATAACTCAGTACCTCATTGGCTCATGGTGTGAAAATCTTCCTGCAAACAAGCCTCCCTGTAAGCAAGCTTCCCCTTAAGCAAGTTCCTTCACCAAGGCAATATATGTGCTCTATGTGACACAAGATGTGTCACAGTTATGAACTGAGTTGAAGTTCAAAGAAGCAAAACATACGAGATTAAAATAGCTATGTACCTTTAGACCTGGGAATATGGCTCCTGTTCCAAGCAAAAAGGGAACACACATGGTCACATAGGCCTATTAATGGACAGGGAAGATCTTCCTATTCCATTAACCCTACATAGGGATAAATCAAGTCCTCTATTAACAGTAAAATAGCCAAATAGGAGTTATAAGCAAAGAAGGCTTAAAAGAGGCTGACCAAACCATTAATTAATTAACAAGTATTTATTAAATACCTACATGTGACAGCCTTCAAGATACAAAAACCTAAATGAAGCTCTTGTCTTAAATGAACTTACATTCTATCACAGGAGACACTGTGTGTGTGTGTGTGAGAGAGAGAGAGAGACAGAGAGACAGAGAGAGAGACAGAGACAGAGAGATGGGAGAGATAATACATACATAAACACAGAAGATGGAGTATCACAGATTAAGATTTAGAAGAGACCCAAATGCCATCTAGTACAACCTCTTCATTTTACAGATGAGGAAACTGAGGCTCAAAGAAAATACCATCAGATTTGGCAATTAAGAAATCATTAGAAACCTAAAAGACCAGTTTCATTTGAGTTATGAGGTCAGAAAGCAGATTGCAATAAGGTAAGAAGTAAATGGGAGGGGAAGTTTTAGAGGTAACAAGCGTAGATAGTTTTCAAGGTGTTTGTAAAAGGGAAGAGAGATAGAGGACAGTAGCTTGAAAGGACGTTAAGGACTTTTACAATGGGAGAAGATTTGGCTTGTTTTAGTCAGCAGATACTACCCAGTATATAGAGACTAAAAATTATGGAGGTGATGATTGACAGGGCAATCTGCTAGAGAAGATGGGAGGGGATGGGATCATTGACACATGGAGATAGATTACCCCTGGCAAGGAGAAGGGCCACGTCATCATTATCAGAGACTGAAGTAAGGGAAGAGAGCATGATGTAGAGGGATTTTGAGATGAAAAGAAGAAGAAAAGAGGAATCTCATGGCAATGGTTTGCTATTTCCTCAGTAAAGTAAGGGGTAAGCACCTCAGTTTAGGGGGTAAAGAAGAGAAAAGTGTAGAAAGCTTAAGGAGAGATGAAAAGGTTTGAAGTAGCTTCTGGGAGTGGTATAGAGATTCAATTAGAGAATGGTAAGAAGATTGCCTTTCTTCTGTGAGGGTCCCAATTAAAAGTAGAAAACATGTTTGTAATGGACCCAGCTAACTTGGTTGCATGACTTTCTAAAGTTCTGTTCGGCACCATATGAGTAGGAGCCCTAGGCAAATGGTAGGAGTAGTCCAGACTTTGTGTTTGGGAAAGGATGTACGGTGATAAGACAAAGGATAGATAGATAGATAGATAGATAGATAGATAGATAGATAGATAGATAGATAGATAGATAGATTATATATAATATATTTATACTTATAATTATATGTAATATAATAAATATAATTTATTAAGTGCTCAAGCAATTTAAGAATGGAGAACTAACTGGAACTGAATTGGTTATTGTAATAAGAATGTAAATTTTAAAGATCTTCCCTGCCCCTAGGCTAATGTGCACCTGAAGCCTGGGGTGGGAGGCTTGTTTTTCAGTAGATACTTCTTGATTGGCCTGTGAGTCAATAAGGTTGTTACATTCTCTGAGCCAGGAGAAGGCTATATAAGCCCTGATGTGTAGCTTTGTTTTGGGACTCACTTTGAGAAGTGTTCTGTGATTTGATCTGAATTATGGGAAGCCGTTGTTGAGAGTCCCCCGGCTTTGAAAAACCCAGATGTGGAAACACAGATGTTGATTGGGTATGGATGTAATGGCTGGACAGTTTGGAAAGCTGTCTACTTGATCTGTTTCTGTCTTGATAATTCTGTCTGTATATTTTGAAGTCTGGGGTGCTGACCTTTTTCCCCTGAACAAGGTAAACGATATATGTCTGACTGATTAAAGTAAGCTTGTTAACCCATTTTGAGTTGCTTTCCTTTAACAAAGCAGATCCAAGAACCTGTATGGGCAGCAAACCCTGAGGATGCGCTTGGGGTGCTTGCTGCTACAGTTATCTAGTACATTTTTTAATGAGGGAGGGAATTTTGGTATGGCCGTAGATCTCAGGGAAGAATTGTAGAGTAAGTGAAGTTAGAGTAGAGGTAATTGAAAAAGTACTTAGGGGTTAAGCTATTGGACATTGTTGTGGTGTCAAAGAATAGGTCTGGAAAAGGTAGGAACAGGGGGAAGGCAAATGATAGATGGTTAAGATCAGATCCAAAGTTTTTGATCAAGAAAAGGGCACGTTTGTGAGTGATGGTAAGATTAGGTAACTGATTAAGTGTATGGTTTTGGTGTAGTCATTAAAGAGACTTAGAAACTGATAGTTTAAGTTGTTTGGAGGAATAGCAACATGTATGGTGAAGTCTCCTTGAAGGAGGGTAGGAAATAGGAAGGAAAAGAAGAATATAAATAATCCAGGTTTTAAATTCCTTGAGAGAGGAGGAAGAGTGTCTTGGGTCTTAGTAAACAGTCACTAGGATCTAACTTAGGTAACAAATTTGGATGGAGGTCTCCTTAAACAAGAAGTTGATGATGGGTCAAAATGGAATGGAGAAAAACAAAGAATTGGGGATAGATTTTGTTTGGGAAAATGGAGATTTAAGACAGGAGGCTTCATCACAGAACACAAGTCAAGGGAAAGCTAGGTTTGTGCAGCAAAGGGAAAGTGCTTTTGAGAAAAGGGAAGCAAAAAGAGAGAGGAGAAGGATGAGGAAAAGGAACAAGGACTAAAGGCACAGAACAAATTAAGGGGGGGTCCTTATCAAGCCCTATGTCTTTCATTTTCCTTGTACACATTCTTAGGCACATAGTAAGCATTCTATAAATACTTCCTGATACAAAGCGTAAAAACCAATGAAGAGAATTACTAGGAGTAGGGCAAATATAAACTCTCTCCATTCAATACAGTGGACAGATTTGCATATAGACAAGCCATTGGCTGGATTTTCAATGGTGGAATTTCTGGCAGTAAATCTGTGAATTCTTTATACAATGGCACTTAGGGAGTGGCCCATAAATTAAGGTATAGCTGGAATGTCTCAGTTTCCCCCTATTCCCCAAACAGAAGGACATGGTTTATCCCCAGAGGCTATTGGGGAAATAGTCAAATAGAGTGTCATAACAAAATCCTGGTACTAGGTGGTTCAATTTGCTCATTCTGGGCATCTCACAAATTAGAGGCAGCATGTTAGTGTTGTACCCATGGCCATTTCCTGAGGTATCTCACTTCACACCTGGCTCCACTCATTCTTCCAGCTGCTCCACTTCTCCACCAGATACCTCCACTCTTCCCCTTCCCTATTTTCCACATCCCCTTTATGTTTTACCTTCTCCCTTTGGAATGTGTATTCCTTGAGAGTAGGAACCATCTTGTTTTCTTGTATTTGTATTCCCAAAGCTTAGCACAATGCCTGGGATCAAGGGAGCCTTAATAAATGCTTTCTCTATCTACCTACTCACATATCTACTTATCTACCTAAGGCTGAGAAGGAAGAGAAAAAACATAATTGGCATCTTAGAATTTTAAGGATGGCAAGCCCCTTGGAGTTCATCTTATCTAATTCCTTCATTTTACAGGTGAAGAAACATCCTAGCCTATCTAAGAATTGGAGTAAAATGGAAAACCCAGACCTAGACCACATTTCTGCTGCCAGAGGAAAAATGGAAATCCTAGGGTCAACCCCTGAGCCCTCATAAATTATTTCAGTATTTTTTTAGCAACAAATCAAATTAACAAACAAGAAAGGAAAACCTTTCTTCTGTCATTGACTCTCTAGTCTTTCTCTTTCCTACCTCATTCCTCTGCAATCCACACCTCACTTCATGAAGGCACCCAAAGTCTTGGATGCTCAAGAGAATTCCCTGGACTTTCCACCTTTGGCTTCTTCCATAGTTGATAGAAATAAGCTCAATGGCATATTAGAAATTAAACCTCCACAGAGATGGGGGATGGCGGCAGAGAGAGGGAATGTGAAGAGAGAAAAGGCAACATTTTCTATTTCCTTATATTTCCTACACCTTTGTAGATGGGTTAAATATAAACACATACAAGCACATCAGCCCAACACAATTTATACTGTCTTGACAATTACCAACGAAATAGCTTTCCAGTACTTTGTGTGTGTGTTATGCACATAGGTCTTTGTAAGTTATCTCCCCAATTAGAATGTTAGTTTCTTGAAGTCAAAGACTGTGCTTTTGCCTTTCTTTGTATATACATAGCTGTGGGTGCTTAATAAATGCTAGCAGATTGACTGGAAGGGAAAGTCACTAAAATTCTGCCTTTCTTCTTGTGTTTCTCTTCCCAGCACTTAGCACAGTGCCTGGAACATAGTGGGAGCTTAATACATGTGTGTTGACAGATAATGATACTGCTGATGGCAGAAAGTGTCAGTCACCTAAAGAATAGACCACAATGTATAACATGCTAACTGCCAGTAGCAACTCACATTCAATCCAATTCAGCACAAATTTATTAAGCAGCGGCTAACTGCAAGGTATTGGGTACTTCAAGGAATTGCATTCTTCTGGGGGGGGGGCGGGGAGGACCAATAATAAAAAATAAGATAAATACAAAAAATAGTTGGGGGGGTGTAGGAAGAGTGGTACTAATAAGTGCAAACTTCAAGAAAGGCTGTTGTAGGACATTACTGAAGCAGTGCCCTGAAGGTGCTTGGGCTTCCAAGACACAGAGATGAAGTGCAAGAGCATGCTGGCCCTGGGATACAACCTTTGCAAAGCCTCAGAGAGGAGATGTAATGTGGTGCATGGAGGACATCAATGGGCCGCTTTGGCTAGAGCACAGAGTCTCCTTATCTGCGTTTTAAAGGCAAATGTTACGGTTTTTGGTGTAATTCTTATTTGCCCCACAGTCTTATTTCGTTCAGGTTTGGCCTAATTTCTTTTAAGCCTGGGCCTTGCAGGCCTGATTAATTTGAACAGCTCTTCAATTTCCCCTTTCATCCAGTCCCCATTTCCCACTTTTGTCCCCTCTCCCTTTCTTTCATGTAAAAAGAGCCCAAACCTGGTTCCTATCACCTCCGAGATGAATTAACCTTTCCAAATCTCCTGACGTTGGCTGCCTGGGGTAAGTTCCCTGGAGTTCCATGGCAGATAGAGAGGAGGGGCAGCCTGGCTTCTACTTAACCATACATTTCGAAATACTTCTGCAATGGGCGGCTGGAAATAAGGAACTAATAACAAAGTGGTTCTAAAATTACCAGTAAATCTGAAGCATTCCGCCTGGTGCGTGGCATTTGAGAGCCTTTAATTCATCAATTAAGTGATCAAAGATCTCATTCAAGATACGATTACGTTTCTTTTGTTCTGCTTGTGCAATCATATTAAAATGGCTAGCATTCCAAAAATCAAACCAACTACAGGGCCTGAGACAGAGAGACAGAAAGAGAGACAGACAGAGAGATAATAGAGGAGAGAAGCAAGAGGAGAGGGAGGAGGGAGAGGAAGGAGAAGGGATCAGAGAGAAGGAGGATGGGAGGGACAGAGAAAGACAGAGGGAGGGAGGGAGAGAAGGAAGGAGACAGAGACAGAGGAAGGGAGGCAGAGACAAAGAGAGAGAGTGACAAAGGAGGAGAAGAGTGAAAGAGGGAGGGTGAGGATCAGAGAGAGAGAGAGAGAGAGTTATATGAGATGAAACTGCCATTCATAACTGCTTTTTTCGTTTATTTAAGGCATGACTATGATCAGTCTCAACAACCCTGAGACTCAATCTAGGTTACAAACCATTCCACCATGATGATGTCAAAAGCAACAGCCCAAATCTACCAAGTCCTTTAGGCAAATTATATATATATATTTAGAATGAGGATTTGGGGAGGGGCACTTCCAGGTTGGTAATGGCCAATTGCCAAAATCTAATCTGTTGGCACCCTTCTAGCCTTCTCAGAGGGGCCTTTGCATGATCCAGACAATGCTTTGTCACATCAGAGGGATTAGTCTTCCTGGTACCATGAAAGAAAAGTATGTCCTACCCAGATCTAAGGAGGAACTATGTCTTAAGTTACCCTACAGCCCTCTCTTAATCCTCTTTTCTCTGAGTCCACTTTTCCAAAGTAGGATTCAACATCCCCTCCCACCCACCACTCACCCCTATTAACAGAACTCAATTGCATTTTCTTCTGGAAATTCTTGCTTGGCAAAAACCTCACCCTAACCATTACCTAAAGTTGATAAGCGGTCCCAAGTCTTATAAGTACTGGTGCATTTTGTAGACAATCCCTTTTTATTATGGCCTTAGGACACAGAACTAGAATTGGTCCAGCAGGAAAGGAAAAGGCCTTGAGCCACAGGGTACCTCTCAGATGGTTTTCTCTTCAAAAGTTCATTTTCCCCTCCAAATTAAATTTTTTTCAACAATGGTCCTTCCTTCTTTTGAAGAACTTTGTATTTCAGAATTGTGTCCCAGTTATTTATTACTTGCCTTTTGGTCTTAACAAATATGATTTCGTTATTCTCTGTTGTCAAAAGAACAAGCACATGTGGTTTTGGTTGAAAAAAATTATGATAAAATTCACTGTATCCTAAAAAGTGATTGAAAAGTCTGCAGACTGTTTCTGGGCATCAAGGGGGAAAAGAGGGATTGAATTTCAACAAAAGAGTGCCAGATTTTTTTCCCTCTTACTCTTACCATTCAACCCTCTTCTACATCTCAGCGTCTTTCTGATTAGATACTGGAACACAGCAGGTATACAATCTAGAAATCATGTGTTTCTCTTTAAACTTCTGGCATATCCTGTCACACTTTCTCATGTTAACATTGGGTTACACTTGGGTCCCCTTCAGAGGCCAATATTGGGTGACATCACAAGTGTTATGTCACAAACAAGAAAAGCTCAGCTAATGCATATCAGAACCAGGACAGCTCAAGAACGAGTCATCTTCTAGGAGGGGCCTGCTCAGCCTGGAGGCTGCCTCCTTTCATCATTGCTTAATCCAGGTTCCTTCTAGACCTCAGTGTCTCTCC
The DNA here is from genome assembly GCF_028583685.1 of Petaurus breviceps papuanus. NCBI lineage: Eukaryota > Metazoa > Chordata > Mammalia > Diprotodontia > Petauridae > Petaurus > Petaurus breviceps. The sequence goes on from NW_027185771.1 coordinate 2,011,871, forward strand.
ACTGTTTCTTGGTTTTTCTTTGGAAGTAAAGGAATTAGTTGTCATCCCTATTAGGTCTGATGCAAATAACAGGCAAAACCAAACGGCTAAAATCAGTTTCAAAGTTTCAAAAACAACAAAATGTTCCATTAAGATGAATTAAATCCAATTGCCACTATACCCTTCCCTTTTTTTTTTTTTGGCACTGGATTCCAATCCAGTTAATTTGCATGGCTCCAAACTGGGATTCTAAACAGCTAGGTGGTGCCATAGTGGTGTGGAGTCAGGAAGACTCACCTCTTTAATTTCAAGTTGGACCACAAACACTTACTAGCTTTGTAACCCTGGGCAAATCAGTTAACCTTGTTTGCCTCAGTTTCCTCATCTGTAAAATGAACTGGAGGAGGAAATGGCCAGTATCTCTGCCAAGATAACCCCAAATGGGATCACAAAGAGTCAGACATGATTGAAAACTAGGACTCATAGGTTTCTCTTTTGTAGAATGACCTCAGGATATAATTGACTAAAGAACAGATAACGAAACTGAACTGTTTTTGTTTTGGTTTTGGTTTTTCTTTGTATCCACAGTCCTTAGCACAGTACTTGGCATGCATCAAATAGTTAATCAATGATGGCTGATTTGACTTGGTCTTGACAGTGAAATATGGATTCAGTAGAACCCATATGGGTGGTGTATGGTGTGTGGGTGGAATATGGGTCCAGAATGCTGCATATGCTTTGAAACATGGGTGATTTGGCTTGACTGTTTTGTTTTCTTACAAGTAAGAGTCCTACAACTGCAAAAGGGAGTTAGTGGGAAGGGATAATGGTTTTAAAACAGAAAAAATAAACAACAAAATATTTTAAAGTGAAAGTAACAATGGTTTTAAAACTATAAAAAAAAATCAACCAGATATTTTTAAGAAGATATAATAGATGCTTCCAAAATTTCATGGACTTTGTCAAAAACCCTGACTATAGTTTAATACCCTTTTAGAAATGTGTGCTTAATTAACTGGAGGCTGTGATCAAAATAAGGAGGATGGATGTCTGACAGTACAATTGGGATGAGGTACCAACTAAATCATGAGTCTTTGTAAATGAAGAGTCAAGTTTCCAAAGCTGCCGGCCTGCTGAGTAGTTTGTCATGAGATCACTAAAAGCAAAAAATGCTCTCCATGAACTGATCTTCACGTGTGGGAGCTGATGTCCCACTACTCTGGGCAGGAAGAGGTATAGCATCAATATAAGCCTAGGTTATTAGTAATAGTAACAATAATAGCTCTCCTTCATAAAACATTTTAAGATTTGCCAAGTGCTTTACTAGATGTCCCATTCAACTCTCCCCCACACCTGTGTGAGGTGGTTTGAGGGACTTGCCTAGGATAACATAACTTGTAGATATTTGAAGTGGGGTTTGAAGCCAGGTTTTCTTGACTCCAAAGCCATTTCTCTGACCACTATACCATCCATATGATACAGAATAAGGAAAATCATGGTTGTCCAACAACTATTTAGAAGGGGTTCATTGAGCTTTCTTTTCTCTCTTTTTAAAATTTTATTTTATTTTTAATTTGTGGAATAAAACAAGCATTTCTTGTTTGGGGGGAAAAGCTAATTATTTAAAAACTCTGTTTTGTGTTCATTTCACCCATTAGATTGGGAGACCCTCAACAGGAGCCAAGTGTTTACCTCTATTTCTAATCCTCTCTCTTTAGTACAGTATTTGATTTATAATAAATACTCCTTGATTGCCTGGCTGACCTCCCCTGAAGGACCCAAAGAGATTGCATTATTTCAAAACTTGGGAATGTGAAATGTGGAAATCCATTATTAATGGGATTGTGGTAGCTTTCTTTCCAATTCTCAAACTGTACTGTAGTGGAATTATGGGAAAGATCTGAGTAAACTTCTGGTATGGGAACTTCCTCCATTGTACATCAAACCAACTGGTAAGCGACTTAATAGATAAATTCCAAGACACGTCCAGCATCACATAATAATGAAGTACCTTAATTGTCTGAGGCAGATTTGAATTCAAGTGTGCTTAACTCCTAACACAGTACTCTTATTTGGGGCAGCTAGGTGGTACAGTGAATAGGGTGCTGGACTTGGAGTCCAGAAGATATGAGTTGAAATCCTACCTCAGAACCTATCTGATGGCCCTGGGTAAGTCACTTTTCCTCTTAGCCTCAATTCCTTCATCTGTAAAATGGGGATAATAATGGTACCTATTCTATAGGGTTGTTGTGAGGATCAAATAAGATGTCTGTAAAGTGCCTCTTTTTTGCAAACCTTATAGTATTATATAAATCCTGGCTATTATATTATTATTATAATTACCATTATTATTCTATCCACTGCAACATGCTGCTCTACAGAACTAGCCTCATCTGACCAAATTATCAGTGGACTTGTATTTTCCTAGCCAGTTGGGTATAGATTTGAAATTATCTTTGGGGACTTGTTCTCAGCTGAATCCTCTCCAACATCAGGGAGGAATCATTTTAAAATAAAGGTATAGCAAGCTATACTCAGAGCTACAAGCTAATCTATTTGTACTGTTACTATCCCACTTCAATAATTCAGTGAGAATGTGGCTTTGTTGATAGAGGCCTTGGAAACTTCTCCATACCTTCTTAGCTTCTGAAGTTGAGGTAAGTTGGCCTGATAGGTAGAGGTTATATTTGGAGTCAGAAAAAAGCTGAGTTTGAATATGATGCTGAGCTAGCTGTGTGGTTATAGATGAGGCAGCTGACTTCTCTGAGACTTAATTACCTCCTCTATAAAATGGGGATGAAATCTACCTCATAGGGTTTCCAGAAGGCTCAGCACTTAGCAGACTTTCAAGCATGATCTAGATGTTAGTTATTATTACAGTATACAGACAGTGGAAAATTTGTGGGTTTTAGCCCACCCTCTTCCAGCATTTCAGCCTCTCCACCACCATCACTGTGGAAGCAAAACAGTCCCTACTTCTTCCAGCCTGCAGGTAAAGAGTCTCTCTTTACTTGGCCACACTAGCTACATACCCAGTACTTAGCAAAGTGTCTGCTATATAGGAGGTACTTTAAAAATGTTTACTGAATCGAATGTTTACCTTCTCCTACAACATGCCCAATGAGATTGTGGCATGTTGAAACCTGAAAGGTGAGAAATGTGGAAACTCATTTTTTCCAGTGGAATTTTCCTAATTCTCAAACTGCGGGACAGTGGAATTACAAGAAGGATTTAAACAAACTTCTGGTGTAGAGATCCCTCTGTTGCAAATCCAAAAAGAGAACAGAAACCTCTCTGAGTATCTGTTGCTAGGACCATATGTGAAACCAAACCAAATTCCATTGCCTTTGTCTCCTACCTCTAAGGATAATCAAGCATTCCCTAGAGTTTTCACGCTAATAAATGTTTTTGTTTGATTTTTTTTAATTAGCTTTAGATACAGAACTTTTCTAAAGAAAGAGCTTTCGAGGGGGGGATGTATGTGTGTTTGTGTGTATACATGTATGTGCCACAAACTGGAATAATTATATGGTCTTTTTCATTTTAAAATAAATATTCTAACTTAAATTGATATTGTCTGATTTTTAAAAGAAATTTAGTGAATAGATCACTGGACTCATAGTCTGAAGACCCCAGATTAAGTCTCACTTCTGACACATACTGGCTGCAGGCCTCTGGGCAGGTGCTCGACCTCTCAACATTTCAGGCAACTCTTTAGAACTGTACATTTTAGAGGTGCCAATCTACCTTATAAAAGAGAGTTTTCTCACCCTACACTTTCCCAATGAAATCAAAGACTCTATCTTACCCTTTGTTTTTGTAGCGCCTTCATTTTCCAATATATCCCTCCTTCTTCCTCTCAGAGACAAATAATAAGAGAGAAGGGGGAAAAATGGTTTAGCAAAATTAGCCTAAAGATAGATCAAGCTCAATTTTATATTTGGTTTTCTATGCTCATACTTGCCCACCTCTGAAAAAAAAAAAGGAGGGAGTTGCCTTTTCATCTCTTCATCGGGGATGCATGGCCATGATAATTTTGTACCATTTGGTTTTGATTATTTTATTATTGTTATTGTTCTCTCTATTTACATTGATGTAGTCATTGGACACACTTGGAGTCAAGAAGATAAGAGTTCAAATCCTTCTTCAGATATTTACTACCTCTGAGACCCTGGGCAAGTCACTTTACCTCTCACAGACTCAGATACTTCCTATCTGTGTAAACCTGGAAAAGTTACTTTACCCTGTTTGCCTCTGTTTCCTTACCTGTAAAATGAGCTGGAGAGGAAATGACAGACCGCTCCAGTCTCTTTGCCCAAAAAAACCCAAATGGGGTCAGGAAGAGTTAGATGAAGCTGAATAACTGAACAAATGCCCATGTCTTTATCTGAGTCATTGATAAAAATGTTAAAGAGCACAGGGTCAACTATAGCCAATTCAATGGAGATCTCTCTTCAAGTTGATGTTGAACCATTAATGATTTTTCTTTGGCTCCAGACATTCAACTATCCCTGAATCCATACTACCTTTGAGTCTACATCACTCAACCTTTCCCACAAGGTTAGCATGAAAGATTTTTTTTTCTCAAATTAGTGGCATTTTCCCTATATACCAGTTTAGTAATCCTGTTTTTTTTAAAAAGGAAGAAATTAAGATTAGTCTGGCATGACCTGGGTTGTTTGGGCTTTGTTTGTTAGATTTAGTTTTTTTTTTTTTTAGTTTTATTGATGCTTTCTGCTTTCACAGCAGACATCTGATCTAGAATTGAACTCTTCCTTTGCAACAACAAAAAGTTAAGTAAAAAAACAGCCAATCCATTGGCTATATCTGGCCACGCTTCTGGGATTATCACTGACTTTTCAGGTTTTGACTTCCCTTTAGTGATCTCATTTATGTTGCTATGAGAAATATGTCAAATAACAAGAAAAGGGAACATATTTGCTTTGCTCCTGTTTGTCTTTTGAAAATTTCCATTGTTTCTTCATTACAAAAAATGCCAACTCTTGGTTTTAGCCATTTGCTTTTCATGTCCTGTTCTTGATGCAGATAGGTTGAGCATTCTGTATTAACTTAGGTCATGCTTATATTCTCTTATAGAAAGGAATTACTTTGAGCTATATACTTTGACAATACCTTGGTAAAACTAGATTACTTTACCATCTAGGTATTATTTAGGACCACAGATTTAAAGCTAGGATGGATCTTGAAGGACACTTAGTCAATTCCCTCATTTTAAAGATGAGGAAACTATCTCCATAAGTTTAAGTGCCTTGACCAAGACAACACAGGTATTAAGCAACAAGACTAAAATTCAAAGCAAAGTCCTTTAACAATGAGAAAGCTGTTTTCAAAAAATTAACCTAGGTCTAACATTTTAACAGATGTGATATCCAGAATATTTACAGGGGAGTTTTAGGGTTTGGACTTATACTATAACTCCTAATGAACTGCTTCTACTTATAGAGCGTTATTTTAAAATTAGCCACTAGTAATTTAATAAACATGCTTGATATAAGAAAATTCCCTATCCTTTTTAAAAATAGGATACATTGGAAAGAATTTCAGTCTGAAATCCTTAGGAAAAGCTTTACATTTGGCTTAATAGTGAGACTCATCTGCACTGTCCAAAAAAACTTAGGGATTTCGTACGATATAATAGAGAAAAAAAGAGGTTATGACTATATTGAATAGGCCCCCCCCCCAAAAAAAGTAACAATTTCAAGCCTTCATCACAAAACCTAGACCAAGTTAAATCTGTTTCATGCAAAGTATGACATCCAAATTATTTCCCCTTTAGTCTCTTCGTGTGCTCATTCATTCCTTTATTAACATCTTCATTCCCGAATTTATTCAGCTTCCATGTACCCAGAAAGATTTAGCATTTGTGAGGGGACTTTGAAAGATTCTGGGATTGGAAGTTCATCAATTACATTTTTTCCAAGGATGAAACAGTATTTTTTGGAACACAGAGGCAACTGTGAATAGCTGCCAGAAACATCCTAAAAAAATATTCTAATTTCCTGAAAATTGATTTCCTACAAACCAAGATAATATAGCAAGAGGACAGTGAACCCTGTATGTCCTGTAGCATGCAAGCAGAAATCTCTAGGAGTCCTGGAGGCCTCTAGATTTTTAACAGCACTTATCATCTTGCTAACAACAGCAAATCTCAACCTTGGGAAAGCTGTTTGCTCAACTGCAGACCTGATGTTACTAAGCTACCAACCAGAGACCATTTCAGTGTGGACACTCATATCTTAAAGCATCTTCACTAAATGGATCTTAATTTCAGCACTAACATGAAGTCTGAGGGTGGAAGACAAAAAGAAGGGAGGGATGAGATGCTCTCTATATTCATGACAGAAAACCAAAACTTCTAAAGATCTCAGAAGAATGAAATGATTAGAAGTGGTCTAAGCAGATTTGGGTCTATTTCTAGCTTCATTATTGTTGTTGTTGCAGCTTGGATAGTATTGGTGCATTTGAGTGAGTGAGTGAGTGTGTGTGTGTGTGTGCATCTTTTGGGGAATTCTGTTTTTAGGGTTTATTTTTGCTTTTTTTTTTTAATTACCACTGGAAATTTGACCTGTATCTCAAATAAGGATTTTGTGACTTTAGCTACGGTGTGCATTCAAGTTGGGGTTCAACTAGAAACCTGAAAAAATCTAGAGATGTGTTTTCTCCAAAGGTCACAATTGTCATTATGTTCATTTAAGCTTTTTTTTTTTTTGAGGCAAAGAACTTTATCCTTCTGTGTGATTTATTCTTTTCATGGGCCTTCATTCAGCACAGAGCTATTGTTTCAGTTCAGGGGGAAAATGTATTCCTTTTACAGGTTGATTTCTGCGAGTGGCATTCGTTTAAGTAGCTTCCACTGCACAAACAGAAAAAGCCCTAATACATGCAGGCTAGGGCTACATCATGCCATCAGATGTCACTGCTGACGGTTGATGGCACTTATATAGATTTACACAACAAAAACTACATTAAAAAATGTTCAGGTTGTGAGACAAAGCCACAAAGGCATAGAAATGCACAGCTCAGGATTTAAACCTACTATATCAAGAGTACATTAGGCTAATTCGAAGGTGATGGTGTCCCTATTATACCTACAGCAAGAGAGACTTAATCCGGAACTGAATTTCCTCCTGGGTGTTGCTTTGTCTCCCTCTCCGGGGCTTATGTATTTTTAATGGCATTATTGTTGTGTAAATGACCTTGTTTTATAAAGTAATTTCAGGTTGATTATCATCTGTTTATGTAATTAGTGTAATTATACCTAATTACAGAGTAGAAACAACATATATAATTAGTTCATTAGAGGTATAACTGTGATGCGTAATGATATCATAAAAAATCCTTATGAAACTTTGTGAACAAATATTCTGGGAACAAACAAGAAAAAATACTTGGATGTTTGGTATTTTATGTTACATATTTCCCCCCACACCCCAGTGTAATGAGATTTATAGCCTGCCACATTTCATGCTAAAAATCTTACTGTCATTTTTAGAGTGGGTCAAGATACAAAACTTGTACCTGAAAAAACACTATTGCAGGATTTTAAAAAATATTTTTTGAGGGGAAAAATAGCCTCCCTTTTCAATTAAGACTTTTTAACCTCGGCAGCTTCACCCTTAGATGAATTTTGACAGTCAGAAAAAAATTAGCAACCCTGAAAAGAGATTTATATATACTGCAATGACACATAACACCCATGTCTGTTATATGACATTCCTACCAGAGCTGGGTTAGAAATATTGCCCCTTCTGCCATCACATGGTTTACTTTCCATGTGATTGTTTTTACTTAAAAAAAAAACACATCCCACCACCACATCCCAACCATAAGTAAGATGATACAAAGAAAAAACTAATGAAGGTTTCTAAAAATCAGTTCGTGGTATCATCGGGCAAAAAACCACATCTATCAAAAGGCATAAGCTGACCCAAAATACAAGAGATCGCTACTGAATCAGAAATCTTTCTTTATACCAAGATTCCCATTTTTTTCTAGATGCTTAAGAAAACACTAGCATTTGATCATTTATACACCCCCATACACACACACATTAAACTTTTAACTGAAAAAAAAATACAATAGAAATTTAAGACATATGGGTTTGTAGCTCTTAAATTCCATGGCACATTCTACTTTATAAATAAAAACCATCAGCCATCTTCAGATGTACTGCTGAAATAAGGATTACAAGATCTAATTTACACCTTTGGAAACTTCAGGGGGGAAAAAGTTATCAGAAGATCTATACTTTAAACATAAACATATTGCATCAAAAATGGTGGCCCTCTCTGTCTGTTGTGACACATAGTAAGTTTGTGGGCACTGCATTTTTATCAGAAAGCAAGTATCCTTAACAACTGCCCACCAAATTATGATCCATTGGGCCCCCAGCCTTGATCATCATTGAAGCAAACCTTGAGCTGTATCCTCAGTCACTTAGTCTAAGGTGATTATTATCTTTTACTTTGACAGTGTGATACTTAACATGCATTTATTTTAAAAGCAGTAGAATGAAAATATTCTTTTAAAAGTCAAGTAAAAAGGTGGTTGTTGTTTTGTTTTGTTTCCTGAAGATCAGCAAATGTTACTTTTAAATAAGGAGGGAAAATATTTGAGTTTGTTTCTTGAATAGTCAGGTATGGAAATTTTTCACCCCCTCAAAATTATCATGTGGTAGTAAGATATTAAGTCCCCCAAACATCCAAGCAAGTCATACTTTCTGTGTACATAATAGGAAGTATTTATTAAGCACCTACTATGTTCTAGACACTGTGCTCAGCACTTTATAAATGTTATTTCATTTGATGGTCACAACACTGTGATGGAGATGCCATTTTATAGTTGAGGGACCAGAGGCAGAGGTTAAATGACTTGCCCAGGGTCACACAGCTAGTTTGAGGCTGCATTTGAACTCAGGTCTTCCTGACTCCATGCCCAGTATTTTATCCACTGTACTGCTTGGTGCCTCTAAGTAGAAGGCAAAAGGACGGTGTCTTCTCACTTGTTTGTATTGCCCGAGCATAATGCCTCGTACACAGGTAGGCCTTGGGGATATAGTTACTGAATTTTGGAATGAATGAATGGAGGCCATGCCATATTATCCCAAAAACCAACTCATTGTTCTGGCCCTTGGGAGGTTGCTTTTTCCTGCCCTCCCTCTGAGAGGATGCTACAACATCTGCAGTCCTCTCATACTGAAGGAGTCTTTTCTTATGTCTAATTTCCTTCTCTGTCGTTTCCAGTTTAAACCCAATTCACTGACAAGTCTTCATGTCTTACTAAAGGCTCAATAAATGTCAGGCAGACAGTGTGTGTGTGTGTGTGTGTGTGTGTGTGTGATAATTATTGTAAGTTTTGGGTTTATACTCAGCTCAATTCAGATTATAAACTGCATGGGATGCACTTTGCTATGGACCACAAAGGATGCTGATACAAATTTGACCTAAGAATGTTAGCCAGGTGTTTGCTTTGTAGAATAGGCAATAACCTGCCTCATGTTTTTCCTTTTCTTTCCTTGGAAGTTCAAAGCACTTCTAATACCAATGCATTTTCCCTACTAAAGAATCCCAGAATCCCAGAGTGTACTCACTTTCAGGGTCACTGACCCAGCAATTCTGAAGTCCTGACCTACTTCTCAGGCAGAAAGGGCATACTCATTCCCTCAAAAAGTCTTAACAGTACTAACAATCACTTCTTTGGGCTGTAATGAGACTACAGTGACTGACTCGGAGGGATATGAGTGTCATCTGGTCTCTCTATAAAAGCTGTAGAGTAATTAACTAGGAAGGGAAAGAAGATCAGTGTAGCTCACAGTGCTACCCCTGGCCAACATTCCTGGACCAAATTCAGCTCACCATCCTCTGTGTTCCATAGTAAGGAAGCATCCTGATACAGTAGCATGAGGGGACAACTCAACCAAAAACCTACTCTCCAGCAGTAAAAGGAAATTCTGAGAAGAGGTGAATGCTGCCATTCAATTCAATAGCATTGATGAAGCACTTCTATGTACAAGGCCCTCCCTGTGTTAGGTACAGGAAGTACAAAGACAAAAACAAAAAATTCCTACCCTCAAGGACCTTACACTCTAAAAACGGAATACAGCGTGTATACAAGCCCCTATTCAAGAGAAATCAATTTGAAAGAGAAGCTTACTTTTCACTTTGAACACAGCCAACTGAATATTTATTTTTTATTTGTGTTTGGCAATGACCCATCCAAGTTTATAAATAAAAGGCAAACTGAAAAATTCTCTGACCACTAGAAACAAAAAAATTCTGAAGAGAAGAAAACACTGAGTCCTGAGTGCATTGTCCAAGTCAAACACCCTCTCCATTCCCCTTTAGCTCCAAAGTACATCCCTCAGTCTTTCCTGGCATCTATTTCATTTCCATTTGAATGACCTTGTTATGAGTTCTTTGGTGAAGATGAGGGAAGCTCCAAACAAGAATTGCTCATGCAAAATTAATACAGCTATGGGGGGGGGGGGGTGTTTCTGACACATTTCCACTGTGCTCAACTTCTGGTTAGACTGAGCAATACTACCTGAAAGCCTGCCAAAGATGCAGACCAGATGAGACTGAATTCACAAACAGCAATGACAACCAGGTGGTTCAACCCAAGCATCAGAGATTTCCAAAGCAAGAATCATTCCTCCTCTGTGCTTGTCTGATCAGATAAGCAATAAAAACAATAAAGCAATGTATGGAAGATGGTGAAAGAAAAAGAACAGCTAATAACCACTAACTCATCTTTTCGTTGTGTTTTTTTTTTTCACGTACATCAGATGAGGAGTATATTGTTCATTCTAGGTCTCTGTATTATGTCCACAAGTATGAGAGCCATGATGGTTTCTGGAGAAACTGTTGGCTTCTCTCTGGCCCAGAAAGTGCCATAGAAAATTCTTTGATTATTTTGCTCTGTTCTTACTTCTGGAAACAAGTTAGCTTCTGCAAATACTGCTGCAAGATATTAAACTAAATGCTTTGAAAAAAATGCCTTTCCATATTTTCTCCAGTACACCATTACGTTAAAATTGGAGATTAAAAATGGAAAGCATTTCACTGGCTTTATCCTAATGTGGCATTTACACATTCTTCCATACCATTTCCATGTACTCACCAGACTCACATCGATTCTAAGTGCATTGCAAAGTCTAGAAAGGCATTTTATTCTTTCCAGGTGTGCTCAACTGGTTTATTTATGGTCTGACTTCCTTTCACAGTGTGAGAAACCCTAGCTTTTTGCCAGCTGCAAAGGATTGTTAAGAAGACGCATTTTTAAGTAAAAAAATATATAGCAACACTTTTTCCCCTCTACCACACTTCACACACCTTCTTGCTTTGGTGATTTTGTGACATGTCTAAACAGGCATTTAACTGCATTCACCATCAAAGAAGGTGCCCCATGCAGACTATGGTATATTATCATAATGAATACCAGAGAGCAGAAAATAAGAGGGGAAGCCTCAGGGTTGTTAACTCGGGTCCATGTTGTCCTTTCTAAGGGGATTCATATCATTCAAGGGAGAAACATAACATAATGGAAGTATTTTTCCTCCATTTTAAGGTTCTTAAGAGACTGGACACCACAGTAGTAGATGAGAGCAGAGTTGTACCAAATCCTATTCCAAAAAACCTCTGGTTGATGGTATGTGTACAACCCTTTCCATATTAACAGGAGTAATAGAGAAATTAATTTTAAACTATTTTCTTGACCATGTCTAATATCAGCCAGCCCCCCCACCCCACCCCCGCCCCGCAATGACCCAAGTCCCAATCTGACCACAGAAATACTTTGAGGGAAAGGTCATCTTTATTCTTTTGGCTACCATATCAACCATGACCTATGAAAACCCCAACAGGGGAGAGGTAAAAGGGGGAAACATTTTTAAATAAAATATCAGTACCAGAAAACTATATTTATGTCAATTCAAGCCTTTTTTTTTGTATAATCTTGCATGTAGCAGGCATTTACTGTTTGCTGAACAGAATAATCAGTGGTCTCTCAAAACACAGGGGGAAATTCCAACTGAAAAAGACAAATTTCTAATTTTCACAAACTGTTGGCATCTGTGTGTGTGATTCAATATAAACCAGGATTGAAAAGCAGGTGGAAGGGAGGCAGGAAGGAAAAGGAAAAGGGAAAGTGAAACTGAAGAAAAGTCAGATGAGAGTGATGAAGGTTGGTAGGAAGAGAAGAAAGAAAAGAAGGGAAGGAATAGAGTAAGGTAAGGAGGAAGAGACGGTGAGAAAGAGGGAGGGAGGGAAGGGAGGGAGGAAGGAAAGGAAGGAAGGAAGGAAGGAAGGAAGGAAGGAAGGAAGGAAGGAAGGAAGGAAGGAAGGAAGGAAGGAAGGAAGGAAGGGAAAGAAAGAGGGAGGGGAAAGGAAAGAGGGAAGGAGGGAAGGAGAGAAATGAATAGGAAAATAAGAAAAAAACAAATAACCATTTCAAAACAAGTTACAAGGTCCTATAAAATGTAATTTTAAAAATCAGTGAATGTAGATTAATATAAATCTTAGAAAATTAGTGGATATTGTTCAATTGTTACCTTTTTTCTTTAAAAAAAAAAGGAAAGTGGGGATTTGGTGGGGGTTTGGTGGGTTGAGGGTAGTTAATAGAGAATGAGCTCACATAATTTAGGGCTCCACAGGATCTTTATGGTTTCGAAACTTTCCCCATAGAGCTGAGTCTTTGGAAAAGCTCATCAGAGCTCCTTTCAATCTTTGAGGATACTGGCACTCTAAGATGGAGTTGTTAAACAGTCTGGCCATGCCAAAATTCATCATAGCACTGCCCCAGGGAGGCTGCGAGCTGCCTGACCCGAGCAGGCTCAGAGTGGGACTGGAACAAAAGACAGCATCAATTTCACAAAGAACCACAGGAAGCATCTGCATCAGGATGAAGAGTGTTGAGGATGGAGCTGGAAGACAGTGGGAGTGAGGAGAGAGCTAGATAGAAATGGCAGAGAGCCCATGGAGGAAGGAGGTAGTCTCAGGCATATAGTTGCTATGCAGTGGTCAATCCCATCTCTATTCACATCTTCCAGACATTAAAACACAATGATCACAAAGAAAAAGAAGGAAAGAAGGAGGGAGGGAAGTAAAGAGATAGAGGGAAAGTGAGAGAAGGGAAAGGAAGAGAAAGTGGAAAAAGTAATGGAAGGGAAGGCAAAAAGAGAGGGAGAGAGGGAAATGAGAGAGAAAAGAGAGAGAATAGAATGAGGAGAGATAGAGAGACAGACAGAGAAGTGAAGACTGAAAAAGAATAGCTTCTTGAAGAAAGTAATTTCAGGTTTATCAAAATGAAGTGTCAGAAATCTCTATGTATACAGTATATAGACTATGCAGCCTAGTTAATGGAAAGCTATTCATTTTCTTGAGCTGTCAAGTATTGTTACTGATTGTTAATGGCATTAATATCTTTATCACTTAATTTATTTTATTAATCCCATTCAGGCTTAACATTACTAGCATATGACTGTAAATAGCAAGAATAATGCCATCAAGGTTAATATCAACGATGCTGAAAGGTATTATGTAAAACACAGCCAATGAGCAGCTAGATGACAGGCTCCTATAAACCCTTGTGTTGTTTTAAACAAAGGTCTTGCTCAGATTCACAAAAGTGTTCTCTTAAGGAGCAAGAGAAGATAAAGTAGAGCATATACTTACCTCGCAAGTCCCTGGAACATTATTTGTCATCCTCCAACATGACAAAAACCAAGCAGCTCAAAGCCAAATCAGCATCTTGAGAAATATTTGGAGTGTTTTTAAAATAAAATGTGATTTTAAATATTCTTTCTCTCTCCTTCTCCCAATGTGATAAGATTCTTTCAAGTAAGCACAACTTTTTATGTTCAATAATTTAAATAATAATGATGCTAACATGTGAACAAGGTTGTTTAATTATAAACATTAACAAATTCTACAATCAAATTACAGTGCATACATAAAGAAATGGGGATCAGACGTGGTTTGGTCTGTTTCCTGCTTTGTTCGGTCAGTGACCTGAACTGCTTTCAGGGTGTGTGGTCCTCATATAGATATCTAGAAGGAACCTAATTAGGGATACTCTTTATAACATAACACTTATTCCTCCTCACTTTCTAACTGATAACATCAAGCCATTCCAGAGCTTACACATTTTTATCCTCACATGAGGTTTATATATGAGAAGCAGACATAGACATAGCAGATAGAGACCACTGGACTTATTCTGGAAGGTTCAAGTCTCATCTGATGTTTATCAGCTGTATGGGACCATAGGCAGGTCACTTAACCTTCAAGGCAACTCTCAAAGATGTTCAGTTACAGAAGAGTTGTGTCTGCTTCAGTGAAAGGAATTTCAATGTTCAAAGTTCCCTACACTAATGAAATCACATGTTGGAAATGTAAAAAATAAGAAATAAATTAATTTTAAAAATTTAAAAGATTTACAATGGAAACCAATAGAGAGGTAATGTGGCATGAAGGGAACAGCAAATTTTCTTCAGAGCCAGAAAGACCTGGGTAGAGCCCTGCCTCTGACACATACTGCCTATGTATCCCTGGACAAGTCACAACCTCTCAGTGCCTTTAAGATTAAAAATTGGAAAATAGCTGATGAACTGCATTAACTGAATTTCCTTACCAAGAGCTTTCAACACTGATGAGGTCAAAGATCTAAATTTAGACGCAAGTTCTAAAACAAGCAAAAATCAAAGCAAACTTAGAAAATCAACCAGTAAAAGTGGGATATTCTGCATACCACCTTAATTACAAGGTCTGTTATCTTATTCAATGAAATGGGCAGAAAGAATGAAACAATAAATAAAGTTAGGGATAATAGCTTTGAGATTATTAAAACTTTTAAAGTTATTTTTATATGCAAAAACTGCATAAATGTTGAGAAAAGGAGGTGATAAAACTCATTCAGGACAAATGATGTTTAGATGAGAAGATTACATACATAGATAGATAGATAGAAATGGGTTGAAGGATGAATGATAGTTTTATGGAGAGGTATTGATATAAATAGTATTATATATACATAGATATATATCCATAGACACAGCTTTTAGAAGGCTTAAACAAACTGGTTTAAGGCCAAAAATGTCCCCCGATAAAAAACAATTTCTTTTTTTGTTTTTTTTTTTTTGGAGGGGAGAGGGCAGGGCAATTGGGGTTAAGTGACTTGCCCAAGGTCACAAGGCTAGTAAGTGTGTCAAGTGTCTGAGGTCGAATTTGAACTCAGGTCCTCCTGACTCCAGGGCTGGTGCTCTATTCACTGCGCCACCTAGACACCCCTAAAAACAATTTCTATAGTTGGAAAACTCTAGTGATGATCTCAGGATTTTAAAAGAACAAAAGGAAATTCTCCAATGTGCTAGGCAAGTCCTCTAAAGAGGACTACTGAAAAACATGGGCAACAATCATACCAGAAAATGAAGTACTGAGTGAGATTATAATTTGTATGAATTGAAGGGATGGATAAAAGAAAAACATTAACTTCTACATAAACATAACAAGACGGCAGCTAGTTGGCACCATAATGGATAGAGTCAGGAGGACTCATCTTCCTGAGTTCAAATTTGTCTTCAGATACTTACTAGCTGTGTGACCCTGGGCAAGTCACCTAATCCTGTTTGTCTCAGTTTCCACATGACAAACCACTCCAGTATCTTTGCCAATAAAACCCCAAATGGGGTCACAAAGACACAGCTGAAAAATGACTGACTGACAAAAGTACAACTCAGAAGTACATTAATTGACTTATGTACTAATTTGCCTAATCGGTGAATTTAGGAACCTTATGTGAAGAAGGCTCCTGGCAGACTAAACAGAGAGTTCTACTTAAAGCCAGGACACCTGGGTTCAGATCCTACCTCTAACACACCCAGGCTCTGTGACGCTGGCAAATCAGCCAACCTTTCAGTGCTTTAGGCAACCAAGACTCCAAGGGGCAGAGAAGGTGACAACCCGTATGGACTGGAGAGTTTCCTATACCATTAAAAACACAAGTCCAGTCTCTAAACATGTGAAAAATACAAAAAAATTTAGCACACTCAGAGAGAGAATATACAATTTGGAGCTTATTTAAAAATAGATGCTTGAATGCCAGAATCCTTCAATACATTTTCCAGTAGTCTATTCAGTAGTTTGTCCTGAACAATATAACTAGTTCTTTTAGGGAAATGGCTTCATTGTCTACAGAGTGGTCATAACTCAATTCCTACCTAAATTTGTATCACATCAACTACTTGTGGAGCACCAGTTACATGTGAAGCCTTGCAGAGGAGACAAAGAAGTCTTAGATGGGTCCCTGCCCTTATGGAGTTTATGCAGTACTCCATAGCTGGGTAACATCATAAACATTTGAAAGATTACATGACAACTGAAGGCAACAACATATATCACAGAGGGAGCCCTTGAAACCTGGGGAAACTGGAGACAAGAGTATCAACAGCAAAATTATGTTCTTAAAGAATAGAGTAAATCTGGCCTCAGACACTTAACACTTACTAGCTGTGTTACTTTGGGCAAGTCTTAACCCCAATTGCCCTGCCTTCCCCCCTCCAAAAAGAAAAAAAAAATAAAAATAAACTGGAACAACCAAATAAATGCTAGTAATTATTATTTTGCTAATCTCTTATGGTGGATAACATTCTACTCGCTATTTTTTCATGAAGCAACCCAATTTCTTTTGTACTACTGTCCTAAGAGGTATAATGGGAAAAGGCATCCCACTGAATGCAACAAGATATGCACAGTCAAAATGGCAACTGTAAGAAATTCAGAGAATTTTGGCCAGAGCCATTGACTACATCCAAGCTCCGGTCTCCTCTCTTACTTTATATGTTACTGGTCATTGGAAAGAGCAGAGATTGTGCCCTATCACCTTTCAGAATAACGCCTATGAAATCTACTTTTGATAAAAAGTATCTGCTGATAGCAGAAGAGCATTTCCAATTCTGCAAATCATGTCTCACTATCAAAGAAACAGACATATTCCTACTTCAAGATATAATGGGAAGGTGTTATGGGAATGGAAATCTGAAGATCTTCCCTGCCCCTTGGCCCTTTGATAGGCTTAATGACTCTAAGAACCATCCCTGATTTGAAAATATACTCTGCCCCCTAATAGGCTGACTGGGGTCACCTGGAGCCTGTGGCGGGAGGCTTGTTTTTCAGGAATGCCCATGCCTTGACACTTTGTGATTGGCCAGTGGGTCAAGAAGGTTGTGTGACACTCTCTGATCCAGGAGAAGGCTATATATACACTGATGTAAGGTTTTGCTTTGGGGCTCACTTTGAGAAGAGTTGTATGATTTGACTAGCTGAGACTCTGGGTAGCCGTTGAGCCCCCTGGCTTTGAAAACCCAGATGTTGGTGCTTCCCTCTCTGGAAACTGACTAGGTATAGATGTAATGGTCAGACAGCTGGGAAGCCTGTCTGCTGATCTGTTTGTCTGTATTTTTTTGTCTGCTTGTAACCTCTGTTTGTATTCTCTCAAGTTCAGGGTGCTGACCTTTTTCCTCTGAACTAGGTAAATGACATATGTTTGATTAAAGCAATATTGTTTTGAGTTGCTTTCCTTTAGAAAAGCAGATCTAAGAACCTGTGCCAGCAGCCATCCTGGGTGTGCTAGGGTGCTTGCTGTTACAAAAGGACATTAGATTTTAGAGTTAGAAGACATGAATTCTAATCTCACTTCTGTTCTTTCCAACTAGGCACATCATTTTACTTCTCTGTCTTTGGTTTCCTCGTCTATAAAATAAGGGGATTTTGCCCACATCAGAAATTCCTCATCTGTTTTGTGTCATGGACCCTTTGGACAATCTAGTAAAGCCAACAAATCCCTTCTCAGAACAATGTTTTTAAATGCATAAAATAAAATGCATAGGGGCGGCTAGGTGGTGCAGTGAATAGAGCATGGGCCTCGGAGTCAGGAGGACCTGAGTTCAAATCTAACCTCAAATACTTGACACACTAGCCATGTGACCTTGGGCAAATCACTTAACCCTAATTGCCCTCCAAAAAGCAAAAAAAATTAAAAAATAATAATAAAATAAAATACATAGGATGACAAAGGAGACTAATTATATTGAAATGTGATTCTCAGACTATATTTTTAATTGCATAGGCCCCAGGTTACAAAACACCCTTCAGGAGTAGAGTATCTCTATGGTCCAGTTCTAAATCCTGTGATTTGTCATTAAAAGGCAGGCGAATAAAATGATGTTTCTGTACCCAACATGGATACACATGACCCAGTGATAAATGTAAAGTTCTGGCCTCAAACAGATAAGCCCTGTGTACAACCAAAAGGAATCACATAAGTTTACATAAGACAAGCTCCCTGGGCACTTGGGTTTAACAAGACACCTGACAATATGAGACCATCACCTTTTTCCCGTTATGATGCCCAAAGGAAGAAAAAAGAAATGGGGCAATGAGTGACCACTTAGAGAAGAAGGGAGATTTGACAAGAAACAAAGCCTCTGTTCTAAATGAAATTCCAGAAGGCCACCAAGAGCTTAGCAGCTGGGCTCGCGCATAAGAGACTCTCAGAGTCCAAAGTTCTATTTACACCTCAGGCCTGGATTTCTAAAAGCTAAGAGAACATGTCACTTGGATGCATTTGGATGCCAGTGATTTACCGTTCTCACTACTTTATTTTTCCGGGCATCAATTTAAAAAGAAAAAAAGTCAGGCTATAAAATACCTTTCTGTTCATTTTTCACTGAAACCACTTCAGAGGTTAACAAAGTTTGTGAGGGCTCAGAATTTTTTTAAGTGTTTTTCCAAAGCAGACTTGGAAGGCCCAGTCGTAGAGTCGTGAGTGGCCCATCATCGGAAACCCTTCTCCCTTTGTTACAATTGCCTCGCCTTCCTCTGAAGAACTGAATTAGATATGGGGGGAGGGGGCAGAGAATAGGCAAGGGGGGTGGGAAAGAAGGCTTGTGCAGGAATATATTTTCTATGTCTGGATAAGGGAACGGGATTCTAGGTAATTGCTTGGTTTTCTCATTGTTCTCTGCTGCCATGCAGAGATTCATAGAGTGGCTGAAAAGATCTCTCTCTTTCTTTTTTCCTTTCCCCTCTAATTCTTCACTCCCCCCACAGACCCTCCAAATCAACCCCTCCCCCTCTAATCCCTTTTTCCTCCCCCTTCATGGTGCTTATTCCATCCCAGAGAAAAAAAAGTAATTTGTCTGTTTTATTTATGATGCAATGAAGGTATGCTGAACGCATCAGGATACCCTGACACCGGTCAAACTATCTGTCAGCAAAGAGGAACTGCCTTCATACTCCAATGAGTGTATATTTTAACCATTTATCTACCACAGCACAACAGTAGGACATTCATTTGGACGCTGGGTTTTGTCAGGCTTCTCAGCTATATATATATTATATATATATATATATGTGTGTGTGTGTGTGTGTGTGTGTGTGTGTGTATACATATATACACATAGATATAATATATCATGTATGTTATATACATATACGCACAAAAAAGCATATTTGTACATATACTCCATATAATCTATACATTTGTGTGCATGTGTGTTTGTGGGATGTACATGTGAGTTGATATATGTATATGCATGCGTACATATATATATAAAATCACATCCTGGTCAAAATTGGAAGTTAACGTATTTTCAAGCAATCCTTCACCTTCCCCCTACCCCTGCCTTTTTTTGTCTGGTAAATACAATTGTTTCCCTGCCATTTGGTTTTAAAAAAAGACTGAATATTCAGAGATCAGCCCCCAAATATTCTGAGAGAAGAATTAGTTGATCCAAGAACTCAAGTTGATAGTGGGTTTAGAACCAGGCAGATCTTTAGTACGGTAATACCAAAGGTCCAAAAACACTAAACAGGAAAGTGTAGATGGATTAATTTTGGAGAGAGAGAAAAAATAACTATTCCTCTGCAAAAGGAGAGACGAGTGAAAAGAGGAGAAAAAAGGGTCCATTGGACGGACGAAGGACAATAATGAAAAAGTTTGGGAAAGAAGACCCTGCTCTTAAGATTTGAGGCATAGAAAGACTGCAATATATCACAAGACTGATTAAAAATAAAAGTTATTAGGTATTTGATAGTTCATCAATTTAGTGTTTATTAAAGAATTTTTCTTTATAAATGTCAAAATGGGATCAAAAAGGAAAAAAAAAAGGATTTCACAACAGCAAATTGAATAGGCAAGAAGGTCAGTTGATTGCATTTCTTCCCTTCTCCTTTCCCATTAATTGTTACAGCCTCTGCTGGCATTCCTTCCTACCTGCTGGGTTGCATGCTGCCTATATACAGGATAAATATGAAGTCCCTATACCTTCACCAAGCCCCCCTTGCATTAATCTTGCACATTTTGGTTGTCCTGATCAGTAGTTACTTAGCTGTCCACAGAATATGTCATTCTCTTTTTCAGCCTTCAGAGAATACAATAATTTTTTTAATTTTATTTTATCATTAAAATATACCCCAATGATCAGAATTAGGCCCAGAACAATATGATCGTGTCCTACAAAGGCTTATGAGACAAGAACTGATGGAATTTTTGCTGAGTTAAAGTATTTCAAAAGCTGCAAAAGACTATTTTTTCTAAATCCTACAACAGGTTGTGAAATGTAATGTAATGCACACATACTGCACAGATCAGAAACAAAGACTTATTGAACAAGGGAGTGCGATGAATGATCCTAAAGTCTTTTCTTTATTGTTATTATTGTTATCATCATTATTAATTTTAAATGTGCAAATACCTTTCATCTACAAACCAAAGAAGTGGGAAAAGTGAGGAGGAAAAAGAAATGATGGCTTCTTCTTTGGTATAAAAAGATGAAATACAAGGACAGTGGCATCAGACAGAACGAAGGGTCTCCAAGCAGTAAAGACGCAGGGAAATCTGAATAATTGGAGGTGGGTGGTTCCTGTCCACATTCAGCTATGGATAACAGAGGGAAAAGGCATAAATGAGGGCAAAATAGTAAGCAATGGGGCCAGTCATAGCTCCCAGTGCTCCTGCTTTTCAAATGAGAGGAAAAGTGAGTGGTGCTGATTTTTCTAGAGATGATAGGATTGTGCTTTTTGTCTGTTTGTTTTGTGTGTTGATACATTACTGATTATTTTTAAACTTGCAAGCTTAATCCAATGCTCTTTTCAGATCTGGAAGTCAGCTTCAAATGAAAGACATAAGTGTACTTATCATGATTTTTTTTTAAACCTCACATTAAATTTCAAGCTGCCTGGCTAATATAACACAGCTTCTTCTCTACACACAAGCTTCCAATGGGTTTGTGAGAGGAGAGAGAGAGAGAGAGAGAGAGAGAGAGAGAGAGAGAGAGAGAGAGAGAGAGAGAGAGAGAGAGAGAGAAGAGGAGAATCAAGCCGTATGGATTCGGTTATGTGCATGATCCATTTCATAGACCATAAAAGTAAACATATTTCAGCAAGGGTAATAATTTACAAATAGCTGATTAGGTGTACCTTACGGGCCAGGGAGGATAAAACTAGACTGAGACATGTTTTTATTTGGGACTAGGGGAAGATGATAAATGTAATTTGTATATGAAAAAAGAGCCACTGATGAGTTCTCTCAACATTGATGACACAAGGACTAATTTCATGGGCTAAAGAATCCCTGTTCAATTTTCACTGAAAATCACCAGTTTAGCCCAACATTTATTCTCCTTAATATAAAAACTTGGGGTGCTTAAATGATATACTATATATTTGCTGAGTTGTTACATTTTATTTTCAATCTCCAACTCCCTTTAAATTCCGTTCATTCAAGAAAACAAAAAAACAAAAGAACCTAAATCAAACAAAATTATTTGGCCCTAATTTAGACAATCAAAAGCAAGGAAAGTGATATATCAGGTATAATTGGTTCTTCACAAGTTGAACTCTTGTTTTATAATTTGTTTTAAATCTGATATGGGAATTTTTAATGATGATGCTATCCTAACCTCTGGAATGGCACAGTCATTACCAATATGGTTGGTTATTTCATTGCTAAAAACTTGCTAAAGATAAAATCCATGACAGTAAGAGAACTCATTGGCAAAGTAACCTATGCTGTTCTAAACCCTTGTGTGTATTTTAGATTTTAAAAGGTTCATGATTTATATTTTCAAAATAGTTTGGAATGTGATAATAAGGAAGATCCCATCACTCTAAAGCAAACTGATTAAACCTCAAGTTGGAAACTGACAAGATTCCGCCATGATCTTCTTCAAGTTATTGTCTTCCCCATTTTGCTGCTCTGATTCTACCTGCCTCCATTGCAGCCAGCCATCATAAATCGCACTCCACAAAACAGAATGAGATTTGAATGCTGTCTTCAAAATATATGTCGAAATTTTTTTTCAATCATTACAGGTTGGTTCTCCTAGCATACAGAAAACACACTTTTTTTTGTATTCACATTCTTCCATTTGTTGTCTCTCTATATGATATTTTCACATTAATAAAAACATGCCTAGAGAGAAGAAAATAACTAAACTACACTTTGTAGAACCAACCAGTTTCAAATTCACATTTTCAAACACACACACCTTAAAAAAAGGAACTAAAAATGCTTGCAAGTAAATAGGAAGACAAATAGCAAAAGAGAAATTCTCAGAGGTATTTCACAACTTGCATTAACAATGTGAATATCAGTGTGGGCTGCAGATTCCTCTAATATTCCCAAGACAAAAGTTTTTGAGCATTTTTCCTTTATTAGCTATTGTGTTCATAAAGAAGCCTTTTATGTATTCCTTTTATATAGATAGATATATACTTTTTCAACAAATGAAAATTGTATGTTCTCTAATATTTATGAAACTCTACATCAGAAAGGAGTTATTTGCCCCCACACCCAGTGAAGCTGATTTATTGAAATGATAATTTCTTGCTTGATCATTTTTCTCACTCCTTTAAAATAAGCCTCCACAGTTATCTGTAAGCACTTTTCCCATGGTCAGCAGAAAGGGAGAGAGGCTTTTGAGGAGTCCAGAAAAACAGTCATTGAACTGTTTGGGATTTGGGGTGTTGTGTATTTATCTCTCCACCCGTTCTACTTGTTCCCTGTGCCTCATCTGCAAGAGCTCTGACCCTTTCTTAGAATAGCCACCTCTATTTAATCCATTCCTCTCTTAGACAGGGATGTACATCAGCCAGGATGGAAATATTACCAAAAGAAATACCTACCCTGGAATATTTTTCAGATTGAATATCTCCAACTGCAAGTAGAAACCCTTTTAAACTAAAATTCATTTCTGTATTTTTTAAATAGGTGAAACATTCTACTTTCTTCATATCCTCAGTGCAATTTTTTTTACCCTCAAATTCTTCATATTACTAGATTTTCATCCTGCATCTGAGTCTGATATTTCTCTTATTCTCCTGATTACTATTCACCCCCCCACACACACACACTTGGGACCATATTTGTTATCTCTCCAGCTCACTGCTTTATTCACAAACGCCTTCAATCTTAAAAAAAAAAAAAAACTGGTCAGCAAAACAATACACAATGTTAGGAGGGTTGCATGCAAACACACTTCTATATATAATATCTATAATTTCCTAATATATCAGTTGTTCTTTCAGGTATACTCATTCCCTAGAAGAGGAATTATTTGCATTCACAGTTTAAAAAAAAATAATTATGCATACATATATGCATGTTCTCGAAGCTCAAACACTAAGCCCTGCCCTGTCAATGGGTTGCATTTTGTGGATAAAGACTGCCCTCTGCAGGTGGAAAAACCTCCCCAACAGATGTTTCAGGTGCTTTCAGACTTGTGCATTTTTTTAAAAAGGTGATAACTGTAATACTGAAAAGACAAATAGGCTCCTAAATAGATTTATTCATCAGAAATTATTATGTTTCATTTGGTTGCCCTAAAATATAAAGTTCATACTGTGACACTCAGTGATTTTGTGGGCTTATCCTAGAATATGCATAGCAACACTCAAAATAAGCAGAATTTTTTTGAAGTCAGTATTCATGCTACTGGCCAAACATTCAGCATTAGATTGGGTGAGTCTGATCAACTGATCTGGCTTGTTTTCTACCCATCACTCACCCCAACCACAAATTGAGACAGGACAAAACAATCTAATAAGAATTCCAGTTTTGCATGATCTCAGACCCCTAGGTATTCAAAACCCTCTAGTCTAGATTTGTGCTTCAGGTCTTATAAGCTTGGGGAAGGAAAGATGGTTCATCAGAGCTTTGGAATTTGCAGCAGGTTTTGACATTGCCCACTATAGAGTTGGGAGGGATAAAAAAAAAGACATAGCTAAATGTACCTTCAGTTCATTCCTTTATTTTTTTTAATTAAAAAAACCCACAACAAAACAGCAGCAGCAAGCGAAGAGAGCTTAAGCTACACATCAGAGCCTACTTTTAGTGATTGAATAATCACCCCTGAAACTTGAGATTTCTCATAGAAAGGATGACAGACCTTTAAGAGAAGACAACTAGCAATACTGAATTCACCCTCACTTCAGTCCATCAGCACTCTGACTGCACCCTGGGTCAAACTGTCTTATGCTGAATGTTGCCCTAAGACCTGCTTCTAGCCACCGAAGGAAAAAAAGGGTGTTGATCTCTTTTTAGTGATCTGGGACAAGGAGGAAAGTTAGAAAACAGGTTCTAAAGGTACTCAAAACAGAGCTTCTTTGGTGTTGGGGGAGAAGGACTTCTTCTCTCATTGCTCCCTTCCTTTAAACTACCAAGCTTCTGCTAACCTTCTAATAACAGACTTTATTCCTTGAGACTCTATATAAGACCAGCAGGGGGGCTGATGAAGTGCTCATTTTTTTACATCAGTCTTATAAATTGCTTTCCCCATTAATTGTTTCCATGGAAACAATACATTTGGCTGGTAAGGGGGCTCCTGAATTTTTTTAATGGGATTCTTAAAAAAATTATAGGATGGGGAGATGCTGCAACTCCCCAACAACAACAAAAATCTCATGTAAGTTCTAACCCAATGTATGATTAATTTCTTGCTTTTAAAACAACATTGGACTAAGTCCAGATTCAATGGGAGATATAAAAACATTATTTAAATGTACAAAAAATAAAAAGGAAAGGGTAAGCAGAGCTTCCATGACAGCCTGGAAGAATTTTCAAACACTTCCTAGCAAAACATGGTCACAAGAGCAGGACTGAAGAACAATCCTTTAATGCCAGAGCCTTAACTAATAATTTAAGCATGAATAGTCCTTGATAAGTGATCGGATCTCCCAACAAATGCTGGGTTAATGGGCGAGCCTCTCCACCCTTCCTCCAGCCCCCATCTCTGCTTCTTATCCTCACCCTCAGAGGACATTAATGCATTATCCATATACATTCTATCTCTTGTTTTCTTACTCTCTCCGATCCCACAGTGTTTATAATACTCAGAGCAACTTTGTTTCATTTTTTTTTCTTTTTCTCTTCCTCTTTCCTGGTAAGAAAAGTGCCTGCATTACAGGATCTAAGTCCTTGCATGCGAACATATTTAATTTGGAAAATGTGTGGGTAAATACCACTTGTTATGAGATTAGTTAACAGCTGCAGTCTGCTACTGTGGAAAGCAGTTTCATACAAAGGACTTAGCAACAAAAATGTGCCCATCACTTGACATTTAAAAAAACAAATCTCCTCAAGCCTGTTCCTTAGATCCATAATGGGTAAGTTTCTTTCAGAATTACACCAGTGTATATGCTTAATGAAGGAAAATGTGATCTTGATCCGACCAATGACTGAATGCACTCAAAATTGGCTATGTTTTTTCTGAGCCCTGCCCAGAGGTTATCCTAAATTGCAACTCTCTCTAAATGGGTTAAAATATTCAGGAAACTAGTTTGACTATATTCTCATATAACACCCATCATAACACACATGCTTTCATTTTCTATGGTCCTCTCTATGACAAAAATTTTTTTTAAAAAGAATCTTCTCACTAGGATCCCCTCTCCAAGTAGCATTTAATTCCTTGGAGCTAGGGATTTTTTTCTCTTTTTTTCTTGTCCTTTTTTCTCCAGTACTTAATACAGTGCCAGGTATATATGCCAGTATACATAATAGATACATGTTTATGGAATGGAATGGGAATGGGAAAAGAATCCCTGCACCATGGTTGGGGAACCTAAAACCTCAAGGTAACATGTGGCCTTCCAGGACCTGGGGCGCTGCCTTTTGGCTGAATCCAAGTTTTATAGATAAATCCTTTTTTTAAGGGGATTTGTTCTGTGAAGTTTGAATTCAGGTTTCCCATCCCTGCCCTACACTCTAGAAAACCACATTATGTTAAAGAAATACAGCCCACGTTAAGACTTTTTTGTTGTCCTTTTAGTTGTGTCTGATTTTTTGTGACCCTACTTGGAATTTTCTTGGCAAAGATAGTAGAATGGTTTGCCATTTCCTTCTCCAGCTCATTTTATAGATGAGGAAACTGAAGCAAACAGTTAGGTTAAGTGACTTGCCCAGGGTCATACAACTAGCAAGTGTCTGAGGTCAAATTTGAACTTAGGAAGATGTCTTCCTGACTCCAGACCAGATGCTCTATGCACTACAGCGCCACCTAGCAGCTTCCATATTGAAATAAGGATATATAAAGATAAACAATGTAATTTCAAAAAAGAGAGACCATTCCCAAGCACGGGAAGAGAATTGGGGAAGGTTGGAAAAGATCTTGTGGAGGAGATGGAACCTGAGCCATGCTTTGAAGGAAGCTAGGTATTTTAAGAGGTGAAGTGCAGAGGGAGTGCATTCCAGACATGGGAGACATGGTATACAAAGGCATGCAGGTGGGATATGGATTAGAATGTCATGTCCAGGGAACAGCTAGCAGGGAGATATGCCTGGAACATAGAGTGAATAAATGAGCAGTAATATAAAATATAATCTATAATGAAGTTGGAGGGCAAATAATAAAATGTTTAAATGCCAGGCTGAGAATTCTGTGTCTGTATAATACACAATACAACGTAAGTACACCAGAGAATTATAAAACAAAATGTTAGGTGTGGTTGAAGAGGGAAAGATAATTAATCACAGAAAAATGAGGGAAAGTTTCACGGAAGAAGTGCCATTTGGTTCTAGGTTCCTATAATCAGGCATTGAACAATGTAATCTGCAAAAGCTGAGACTTTGAACACAATGAAATTATTTCATTTCTCCCCCTTTCTGTGGAATGAAATTATTCCAGTAATTAGCACAATTTAAAAAACAGATTTAATTCTTCCATTGCCTTTTCTTTCAACATAATTTTTGTTGTTGTTCCTTCATTTCAGTTGTGTCCACTTTTGTGATTCCATTTTGGGTTTTCTTGGCAAAGATACTGGAGTGCTTTGCTATTTCCTTTTCCAGTCCATTTGACAGATGAGGAAACTGAGGCAAGCAGAATTAAGTGACTTGTCCAAGGTCACACAGTATCTGTGTATCTGAGGCCAGATTTTGAAATCAAGTCTTCCTGACTCTAGTCCTGGCTCTCTATCCACTGTACCACCTAACTGCCCAATTAATTTTTTAAAACCTTCAATGAAATATCCATCAGTTTCTGAAATGTCATCCACAATTATCTCTCTGCCCAATTATGCATTCATTTTTTTTAAATTCTCAATGTAGTAATTTTTAAAAAACAGGAAATCCAAATGCATTTTTTAAAATTTAACAAATAATTTAAGTACTTACTTTGTGCAAAGGATAGTGGTACAAAAATGAAAAGTGACACAGTCCCCACCCTTAAAGAGTTTACAATCGATTCAATGAATAAAATATACACCAAAATAATTATGTAATATTCCTTTCATTTATTCAACAAATATTTACGAAACACCTACTGTGTGCAGAGAACTGGAATAGATTGATAGTTATGTAAGACACAATCCAGGATCTCATTAATTTTACATTCTATTACAGGGATCTCACAATCTATAGGATATCTCTGTTACATTTAGGCATTGTGCCATAGTAATGGGTTGATATTTTAACTGCTATGCTATGAGGAACTCCTATTTTTTAGTAGGAGAATGAAGCATGAAGAATAATAACTAAATAAATTATAAAGAATAATAAAGAAGATTATTTTGGTAACAGTGTGAAGGATAGATTGGAACAGGAAGAAACTGAAGACAAATATCCTATTAAGAGACTACTGTCTTGTCCATTTCAATCCTAGCTCAGATAATAAAGCCTGAAATATAGCGGTGAAGGTGAAGGGTGGGGTGGGAAAGGGAAGAAAGATTTGAACTATATAGCAGAGATAGAGTGAGGAGGAGAGAGAAGAGTTAAGGATGACTGATATTTCAAGCTTGGCTAACTTCCCTGTTTCAACTAAATCAAGGAATTTGGGAGGAGCAGGTTTTAGGGGGATGGTGGTTGTATTCAGTTTAAGGCTTGAGTTTTCAGTAAGAAATGTTAGTGAAGATGCTCAGTAAGCAACTAGAAATACAAGATGGAAGATCAGACCAGGAACAGTGTGGGACTGGAGATAGATAATGGAAATGATACTTAAAAGAGTAGACAATTGAAATGTTAATTAAAGCCGTGAGAGTGCATAAAAGCACCAGGGAAAAAAGTAAAGCAGAGAAAAAAGACAAGGAAGGAGCCTTGGGGAAGCCCATAATTAGTCGTCCAGAGAAAAATCAGTAAAGTATACTAGACAGAACAGAGTGTGGTCAGAGGAGAATCAGGAGAAAAGCCAGATCATAGAAGCAAAGGAAGCAAAGAGTAGTAAGAAAGAAGCAATCCTTGGCACTGGCAAATGTTACTGTTAAAAGATCAAGGATGGTGCAGCTAGGTGAATAGAGCACTGGCCCTGGAGTCTGGAGGACCTGTGTTCAAATCAGACCTCAGACACTTAACACTTACTGGCCAGGTGACCTTGGACAAGTCACTTAACCCCAATTTCCCCCTCCAAAAAGCGAGAGAAAAAAAGATCAAGGAGAATGAAGTCTGAGAAAATACTAGGAAATTTGACCACTGAAAGGTTACTCACTACTTTGGGGAGAAAATTGTCTTAATAAGAGCAGTAGGGACAAGAGCCAAATAGTAGGGGTTTGCAAATTGAATGGGTAGTGAGAAAGTAGAGATATTAGCATAGATTCCTTTTCAGAATTTTAGCAACCAAAAGAATTAAGTAATCTTGAGAACAGTCAAGTTAAAGGAAAGCATTTTGTTTTGTTTTCAGGGTAGAAGAAGTTTGGAGGGTTGGTAGACAAGGGAGAATAGAGAAACAATTTCATTCATCATAACTTAAATGATTAGAAGATACAAAGAAGGCTGCTGACAAGATGGTGACAAGATGAAAGGTCATGGAGAAGCCCAGCTCTTCCATACAAACTCCAGTAAATATATCTGAAAAGAGCTCTAGGGAGACCTGTCACAAAGAAGGATTAGCAAACTCTTCTATCCAGTACAAACTTTCCCAAAAAGATGATCAGGCTATCTTCCTATGGATGAAAGTAGAGGCACCACCAGGCAAGGTGTGTAAATCAAGAGGTGAGGAAAGGGATCAAGCTAGGAAAAAAGTAACATGGACTCTGAACTCCTAGAACCTACCTGAAAATAAACAGGAAGCAGGACATAGAGGAAGGGGATAAAGAGGGAGATTCTGATAGAAGAATCAAAGAGAACCAGCAAAGGAACCTGATGCCAGCCTTTGAACAGGGGTCTTGCACCAACTCCAATAATCAGGCACCTCACCAGAACATAAGCAAGTCATTGCACAGAGAGATGGGACCCAACCATACATTTATTTGATTACTGAGTCACAGAAAAAAAAAACTCAGCATCTTAGTGCCAGGGGGGCTACACAAAGCTTGAAACCAACTTGATCACCAATATCCCCCTCCAACATTCTCTGCTGTTTGGGTCATAGCAAAAGTCGGAACAAAGTTCAAAATGAGGATTAGTCATAGGGAAGAAGAAAGAGACCAAGCAAGGCAAGAACCTACAATGAACCACAAGGAGACTGAGACAAAAGGTTGGGACATAGTAGAAGTCACTACATACATATCAGAAGTAGCAATGGCATGCAGACTTACAGAGGGGATATGACTCTCCCAAACCCCTACCAGAGTAACAAAGGGGACTAGCCAGAGCACAAATTTTCAAATCAGGAATGGTGTCTGAAAATGAGTAAAAAGAAGAAAACACAAAATACAATTAAGAAACGCTATGGGTTAAAAAAAAAAAAAAGCCTAAGAGGTAACCCAGAAATAACTGCAAAACAACTAAAAGTAGAGCCTCTGAAAAATAAAAGATTTGGTCACAAGGACTGTAAGAGTGGTAGAAAGAAACAAAGTAAGAAATTTTTTAAATGAAATGATAAATAAAGTTAGACTTTGGGAGAAAAGTTAGAAATAGAATAAATAATCAAAGAAATCTTAGAAGAAAAAATGGGAAACTTTAATAGTAGATTCTCTAAAAAAGAGAAAAGAGAAAAATAAATATAGAGGCTATGAGAAAATAAGTTTTAAAACAAAGTAAAAGCTTGAAAAAATGGAAGAAAATGTAAAGCACCTACTCTTAAAATCAATTGACCTAGAAAATAAGTCAGGGTGACATAAGTTTAGAATCACAGGAGTCCCTTAAAACCACAAACAAACAAATAAAAAAATTAACCTCAAATACTATAGTTAAATAAATCATAGAAGAAAATTGCCCAGATATTTTAGAACCAGAGGGCAAAGTGAAAATAGAAATAATCCATCAGTTACCTACCAAAAGAAATTCTAAAATTAAAACAAGAAATGCCATAGGTAAGATTCAGAACATCCTGGTTAAAGAAAAACTCTGTCAGAAAGCCAGAAATAAAGAATTTAAGTACAAAGGAAATATAATCATGAAAGACATGGAAGCATCCAGTTAAAAGAAAAGGAGAGCCTGTAATATAATGTTCCAAAATGTACAAATGTTTATAACCGAGAATTATTTATCTTTCAACATTGAGAATAATCCTATGGGGGGAGAGATAGATTTTTAATAGATTAGAAAATTTTCAAGTATTCCTGTTGAAATTAAAGAAGTCAGCAGAAATATAAACAAAGAAGTCAAAAGAAACCTTAAAAGGTAAATATAATTGAACACTTAGGAGGGGCTGACTGATAATATAATGCTTATATTCTAATGGTTTAAAAGAGACAAGTGTACCTTCAGATGCCCAAGGTCCTCAGGGGCCACAGAGGGCATTAAATAGAATAAGCATAGGGTTGGGGAAGCCTGCTTTATTGGTTTTAAGAGGGGAAAGAAAGGGGAGGAAAAAAGAAATGAACCATAGAAGAAGTGGGAAAGGAAGAAAGGGAGAGGAATAATTTTGTATACATGTGGTATTCAAATAAGCATTTAAAAACATGGAGGAAGGACTGAGAGTATTAGATAGCTCCATGATCTCAAATGTGAACTGAATTAAAGAGGATAAGCACACACAAATAATTCAGTGAAGAAGTATTATGCCTTAAACTCAACTAAGCCACAGGTAGACACAGAGAAAGGATAGGGAATTGTAAGAGAGAAAGACAAAGATGCAATAGTCATAAAACAAACTTCAGTTTTAAAGAGTTAATCATAAGGTTCATGAAAGAGGAAAGAAAGTACAAGAATCAGAAATAGGCAGTAGGAAGAAAAATTACTTCAATTCTAGATTGCTAGTGCTTATCAGATTTCTTCTCTTTTCCCACCTCCTTCTTTGTAAAAAGGGAACTTGGAGGGAAAAAGGTAAACAGAAAATTAACAATTATAATATGAACATAAATGGCATAAACTCACTCATGATGAGGAGAGATAAAGAAGAATAAATGATAAAGTAGAATTTAATATGTCATTTACAAGAAATACACTTCAGACACATTCACACAATTAAATATACACAAAAGACATACAATATGCATACATATACATACAATACATATAAATAAATACAATTAAAATGAGGAACTGGAGCAAAACTTTTTATTTAATTGAGAATCAGTATGGTATAATAAATAGAAAGCTGGCCTTTGAACCAAGAAGATTAAATTAAAGTCCATCCTGCCTTTGATACATGCTGGCAGAATGGTCTTGGACAAATCATTTATTCTCTAAAGATTCAGGCAAATTCACAGGGATTAGGTGTTTTTAAAGAAAGTCTCAAGCTGCATCAGTATAAGGCTCTCTTGGGTATTTTTTATACCAATGAAATCACAGGTTCAGTCCCTATCCTTATTCCTACATTGGGCAATTTTTTTTAAAATATGGTTATCAACCATGCTCTCACATAAGACAACAACAAAAATAATGGTTAAAAGAGATATGTAGGGAAACTGACTTATTCTTGAAGCACCATAGATAATGAAATAATACCAATATTTTATATATACATCTGTATATATGCACTTGCTGGTATAAAACATCTAAGTACCTGAATTTTTAAAATTACATGAATTACAGGGAGAAATAACAAAACTACAATAGTTGAGGGTCTCAACTTCATCCTCTTAGAAACCCAGATAAATCAAACAAAAACATAAAAAAAAGTTAAGGACCTAAAGAGAATATCTGAAAATTTATCTATGCTAGATCTCTTGTGACTAAGGAATGAGAATGGAAAGAATATACATGTTTCTAGACAATCTATGGTAACTTTTAAAAATTAATGTTCTAAACAAAAGCAGAAAAGCAGAAATAGTATTTATTGATCACAATGCATTAAAATTCAATAAGAATTTATGATTAAAAAGGTTCTCTGAAGAAAATATTTGACATTAAGAAATCAATGAAACAATAGATAAATTCATTAGAGAATGATACGAAGAAAAAGCATATTAAACTAATCTTTTAAAATGTGGCCAAAGTAGTTTTGAGAGACAGATTTATACCTCTAAACACTCTCATTAATGAAAGATAAGACAGATGAATGAATTTGGCAACTAAAATAAAAAACTAGAAAAGCAACAATTTTTTTTAAAAATTAGACATGAAAAATAGAAATTCTGAAAATCCAAGATGAAAAAAATTCAAAAACAAAAAAACCCTTTTAAATCATAAATAAAATTAAAAGAAAAGGGGGTTTTGAGGGGGGGGGTGAGAAGAGACTAATAAGTTAGACAAACCATTACTTACTCTGACGAAATAAAGAGAAAAAAGATGCCAATAAGAAAATTTTATAATAAATTAAGAGCAAATGAAGGAAATTATTAGAGATTGTTGCAAATAAATACATACATATGCATACAATACACATAAATACATACAATTAAAATGAGGAATTATTAAAACATACAATTAAAATGAGGAACTGGAACAAAACTTATTATTGAATTGAGAATCAGTATAGTATAATAAGCAGAAAGCTGGCCTTTGAGCCAAGACAATCAAGTTAAAGTCCATCGGGGCAGAGTCAAGATGGCAGAGTAGAAACAGGAATTCCTCAGGGCTCAGGCTTCCACCTCCTCCAATTCATATAAAAGGTGATGCTGAACAAACTTTGGAGCTACAGAACCCACAAAATGATAGAGAAGCTAACCTCCTGCTGAGAACAGCTTGGAAGGCCGGCAGGAAGTAGCCAACACAGTGCTCTGGGAGCTGAGCCAGAGGTTTTAGCCTCAGGGCGGGCCTGAACAGCCACCAGCTGGAGGGACTTCAGATCGCCAGCAGCTGTGGTGATTTCCAGGATTATCAACCCATAGATGCTAAGGACAAAGTGAGAAGTCACTGCAGTGTAAACTTTGGAATCCAGTAGTTCAGGAGTGTGGTCGGCCTTTACCCCCAGGGAGAGAAGCGGCTGAGACACAGCAGCAGTGCAGCCACTGCCACGTGGCAGCTTCAGCTCCTGGTCTGCAGATTGTAGGAGGACCAAGTGACCAGTCTGAGGGGTAATCGCTCTTGCTTTAACCTGCTTGGATCTGGATTGGTGGAAATCCTAGGTTGTGTGACTAGGTTGCCAAGTGTGTGGAGGCTTCAGAGAGGGAACCCAACTAATACCTTCGGCAGCTGCAAAAACCCCAGCATTTGGGATAAAGTCCCCATTTCTGGTAGCAGAATTCTATTGTGTCAAAAAGCCCAAAAGTCAAGTAATTGAGTGGCAACATGAGCAGGAAAAGGAAGCAAATCAAACAGAGCAACCCAACTTTATATTCCTATTTTGGGGACAAAAAGGATCAAAGCATGGAACAGGAGAAAGACAGTACAGTCAGAACTCCTGCACCAAAAGCTTCTAAGAAAAATATGAGCTGGTTACAGGCTATAGAAGAGCTTAAAAAGGATTTTGAAAATCAAATAAGAGAAGTGGAGGAAAAATTGGGAAGAGAAATGAGAACAATGCAAGAAAATTATGAAATGAGAGTCAACAAACTGACCAAAGAAAATAACATCTTAAAAAATAGACTAACTCAAATGGCAAAAGAGGCTCAAAAAGGTAATGAGGAGAAGAATGCCTTAAAAAGTCAAATTTGCCAAATGGAAAAAGAATCTCAAAAGCTCACTGAAGAAAATCATTCCTTCAGAATTAGATTGGAGCAAATGGAAGCTAGTGACTTTATGAGAAATCAACATACTATTAAACAGATCCAAACAAATGAAAAAATAGAAGGCAATGTAAAAAAATATCTCATTGAAAAAACCACTGACCTGGAAAATAGATCCAGGAGAGATAATTTTAAAATTATTGGACTGCCTGAAAGCCATGATCAAAAAAAGAACCTAGAAATCATCCTTCAAGAAATTCTCAAGGAAAATTGCCCTGATGTTTTAGAACCAGAGGGCAAAATAGAGGTTGAAAGAGCCTACCAATCACCTCCTGAAAAAGATCCCAAAAAGAAAACTCCTAGGAATATTATAGCCAGGTTCCAGAGTTCCCAGATCAAGGAAAAAATATTACAAGCAGCCAGGAAGAAACAATTTCAATATTGTGGAAACACAATCAGGATAACTCAGGACCTGGAAGCTTCTACACTGAGGGATTGAAGGGCTTGGAATATGATATTCCAGAGGTCAAAGGAGCTGGGATTAAAACCAAGAATCACCTACCCAACAAAACTGAGTATCATGTTTCAGGGGAAAATATGGTAATTCAGCGGAATAGAGAATTTTCAAGCATTCTTGATGAAAAAACCAGAGTTGAATAGAAAATTTGACATTCAGATACAAGAAGCAAGAGAAGCATGAGAAGGTAAACAGGGAAAAGAAATCATAAGGAACTTATCAAAGTTGAACTATTTACATCCCTACATGGAAAAATGATAATTATAACTTATGAAACTTTTCTCAGTATGAGAATAGTTGAAGAGAATCAAAATATATATACATATATATATACATACATATATATGTCTATATAGGAGGGTATATGGGTATTTGAATACATATGTGAATGTGTGAATATATGTGTACAGATATACATAGGTAGACAAAACAGGACCAATTTAATAGGAAGGGATGATACTTAAAAGGTAAAGTTAAGAAGTGAGAGAGGAATATAATGAGAGGAGATGGGGAGAGACAGAATGGGGTAAACTATCTCATATAAAAGAGGAAAGGGAAAATTGTTACTATGGAGGGGAAGAACAGGAAGGCAAAAGGGAATGGGTCAACCTTATTCTCATTGAATTTGGCTTAGGGAGGGAATGACATACACACTAAATAGGGTATATCACCCTACAGGAGAGTAGGGGAGAATGGGATGAGAGGGGGGGATGATGGAAGGGAGGGCAGGCTAGCGGGGAGGGAAGTTTGAAGCACCCACTTTTGAGAAGGGACAGGATCAAAGTAGAGAATAGCACAAGTGGGAGGTGGGATAGGAGGGAGGAAAATATAGTCAGTCTTTTACAATATATCCACTCTGGAAATGTTTTGCATAACTACACATGTACAACCTATACTGAATTGCTTATCTTCCCAGTAAAGGTGGGTGACAAGGGAGGAAGCAAATGAATCTGGAATTCAAAGTTTTAAAATCAAATGTTTAAAATATACATATATATATATACTATTTTTAATATTATTTTACTTGTAACTGGAAAATAAGATATATAGGCACTGGGGCACAGAGATCCACAGTGCCCTACTGGAAAGTTGGAGGGGGCATCGTAGAAGATAGGGGAGAGAGCAGATTGGAGGAGAGTGTATACAGTGAGATTGCTATTTTGGTGGGTAGAGAAAAAATGGGGAGAAATTTTGTAACTCAAAATCTTGTGGAAATGAATGATGTAAATAAACAGCTAAAAAATAAAAATAAATAAAATAAAGTCAACATGACATTCAATTTCAAAAAAAAAAAGTTAAAGTTCATCCTGCCTTTGACACATGCTGGCTGAATGGTTTTGGAAAAATCATTTATTCTCTAAAGACTCAGGCAAATTCACAGGGATTATGTGCTTTTTAAAAAAAAGTAAACATGCCAGTAAACATGATAATTTAAATAAAATAGATGCATACTTTCAAAATATGAAATACAGAGATTATCAGAAAAGCAAATAGAGAATAATAACCTAATCTCAAGGGAAAGATATTAAATTCCTGAAGTTGTAGGGGAACAAATGAACTTCCAAAGGAAAAAAAAGACCAGAATTCTTTTGTGACATAGTATTGATACCTAAACAGGGAGAAATGAGTCAGAGAAAGAAAATTGATAAATATCTCTCATGAAAATAGATAGAAAAATTACTGGATATTAGCAAAGACATTACAGCCACATATTTAAAAAATGGCTCAATATTAAGAAAACTTAAACATAATAGGTCATATTAATAACAAAAACATTAAAATCACATGACTATTTCAGTGAAGGAAAAGCTATTAACAAAATGTATGACCTTTTTATGTCAAAAAAAATTAGAAAACAAAGGAAACTTTCCTTGATATGGTAAACAGTATCTCTAAGTTCAAGAGCAAACATCATTTGTAGTACAGAAAGCCTAGAAGACAGTCCAATCAGATTAGGAATAAGGGAAAGCTGTCTATTTTTGCCAATATTATATGATTTGGTTCTTGAAGAAACTATACGAATAAGATAAGAGAAAGAATTTGAGAGAATAAGCACAGGCAAAAAAGCAAAGACAAAATGATCACTTTTTATAGATGATACAATGGTTTACTTAAAGAACCCTGAAGATTCTACTAAATTTCCATAGAATCAGTAATTTCAGCAAAGTAGCAGTGTGTAGAATAAAATGACAAATCATCATTCTTTATATACATAATCAGCAAAACCTAGAAGAGGTAGAAAAAGAAAATCCATTTTAAAGTGCTATAGAATATAAGATAGTTCCACTTTCCAAAAGATACATACAAGAATTATATGAATGCAATTACAAAACATTTTTCAGAAATAAAGAATGACAAAGATCACTCACAATTTTGAGACATTCTAATATAAAAATGATAACACTAGCTAAATGAACTTATCAATTCAGTGTCATGCCAATCAAACTACAAACAGGTAACTTTATAGAACAGGATAAAAGTATAACAAAATTTATCTTTGGAAACAAAAGGTCAGCATCTCAAGGGAAGAAATTGAACAAAATGTATAGGAAAGGGGGCCCTAGTGATACCAGATATCAAACTATTGTTGTTCCTCCTTCATTTTCTAAGACCAGTGACATCATAAGGGTGATATCTTGACTTGAGCAAATTGGATTTCAGTGAGGCAGTTGCACAAAGTCTTCAGTCTCTCTTCCAGAGTCAAGTCCAGTGGCAAGACAAAAATCAATATGATGGGCAATAGTCCAGAACAGTGTTCTCGATGTCTGACCAAGCCATACTACAAAACAGGAGCATCTAAATAATTTCATACTGTTTTTTAAAATAGAAAAATTATCAATGGAATACACTAGGTAGACAATATCCAACTGAACACCCTAAAATAGAGTTTTGACAAACTCAGATTCACAAAATAGTAGGTTAAGGACTCACTTTTTGACAAAAACTGCTGGAAATATTGGAAAGCACTCTGGCAGAAATTAGAATTAAATAAACATCTCACACCATATACCCAACAGACTGGTTCCATCTTATAATTGACAAAGATATAAAGGATCACATCATATATTAGAAAAAAATGGAATTGATGCCTTAGACAGTTATAGTCAATAGTCAATTAAACATTTATGGACCAGGCACTGAGCTAAGAACTAAGACACAAATATGAAAAAGGAAGACAGTCTAATAAGGGAAGACTATACAGAAAAGAAGGCTGAAGAAGAAGGAGTAGAAACCCAGCACAGGGGTATAGTGAAGAAGTTTAAAAGTCCATAAAGAGTCCAGTTGAAAAAGTCAAAATGAGTAAAGACAGAAAAGTTAAAGAAGTGGAAAATGAGTACAGCTGGTTGGGAAATGAGGAAATGTCCCTCCCCTTTAAACTGGAGGTGGAGGCTATATGCTTAGGACACAAAATTGAATAGTGACATAATCCCTGCCCTCAAAGAACTTGAAGTCCAATAAAGGGGATTTGATGTGTATACAGCTAAATAGATGACAAAGGTAGAATGTTATAGGGATAAAAAGGAGGAAATCTAGGCAAAGTGTTTAGGGAGAATCTGAGGAGGAAGAAAACGCCTCTAATTATGGTCATCAGAGAAGGCTTTGTAGAGGACCATAGCACCATAGATCCAGGGCTTTGGGAGACTTTAAAACATCTGAATCAACCTCCACATTTTACTGAAGGAGAAACAAAAAAGTTAAAAGACTTACCCAAGGGTCACACAAGTAGGAAATGGCCAGGTCCTCTCATCACAACATATTGTTCCTTTCAGTGTACCAAACTGACTCTCAGAAGCAGGTGGTGAAATCAAAGGTGAATCTTTAAGAAAAAAAGGATTTTGACAGGTTTAGATGAGGAAGACAAACATTCCAGAGATAGTGAATAACTTGCACAAATTCAGGGAAGCAGAAGAAAACAAATGCAGTTTGGGAAATAGTAGTCCAGTTTGCTTAGAACGTAAGAGGAGAATAACAATAACAATAGCAATAATAATAATAATACAGCATTCATGTAGCACTTTAAGGTTTGCAAAGCACTTTAATATCTCATTTGATGTTCACAGCAACCCTGTGAAATGGGTGCTATTATTGTTCCCATTTTACAGGTGAGGAAATTGAGACTGAATGAGGTTAAAAGGGTGGAGAGGTGGTATAGGTAGACCTATCCTTCAGGACAATCACTTTGGCAGCTGAGTGAAGGATGAATTAGAGAGAACTGAAGCAGGGAGATTAATTAGAAGACTATTGTGATAGTACAGGAAAGTGATAATGAATTAAACTAGGGTGGCAACTATGAGTGGAGAATCCGGTAGAAATGAAAAGATAAGGCAACAGATTGGATGTGACGTGAGTGAGTGAGAGGGAGGGGTCAAGGATGATAAGATTATGAATCTGGGTGACCGGTAATGTGGTGACACCCTTAACAGTAACAGGGTAGCTTAGACCAGAGGTGAGGTGAGGAGGGGGAAGATAATTCTATTTTAGATATCCTGCATTTGAGATACCTACAGGACATCTAGATCAAGATGAGGCAGCCAAGTGGAACAGTAGATAGAGTCCTTAATCTGAAGTCAGAAAATGATTCTGTTGCATCCAATTCTTCAAGACCCCTTGGATCATAGCACACAGGTGCTGTTCATGGGGTTTTCTTGGCAAAGATACTGGAATGGTTTTCCATTTCCTTCTCCAGTGGATTAAGGGAGAGGTTAAATGACTTGCCAAGGGTCACACAGCTGAAGCTAGATTTGAATTCAGGTCTTCCAGACCCAGCACTCTGTCCACTGAGCCAACTAGCTACCTCTGAAGTAAAAAAGACCTGAATTCAAATCCAGTCTTAGACACCTGTAGCTATATGACCCTGGACAAATCACTTCTATCTGTTTCCTCATCCATAAAATGGGGATAATAATAGTTCCTGCCTCCTACTGTTGTTGCAAAAATAAGTGAGAAAATACTCATAAAATACTTCGCAAACTTTAACATACTAAGTGAATACTAGTTACTATTACTGTAATTTTATTATATCTAAAAGGAAGTTAGTCATATAGGACTGGAATGCACAAGAAAACCTAGGACTGGATATGTATTTATGTAGAATTTGCTGGTATTTAAGGGGGGAAAAAAATCTTCCCTTGGAGTTATTCCTCTGCTCCTGATTCCCCCTAATCCCTCATATTCAATGAATCTCCACGTCTTCTTGATTCCACCTCTACATGTCTTGTATCTCTCCCCTTCTCTCCATTCACATAGCCACCATCTTGGATCAGGTACTTATCACCTCTGGCCTGAACTACTGCTATGACTCCTAATTAGCCTAATTAGCTTCCAGTCTCTCCTTTCTCCAGTAACTCTCCACCCTGCCACCAAAATACCCTTTCTAAAGCATAGCTCGGTCACTCTCCTTGGCACAGTTCCTGGCACACAGTAGGTGCTTAATAAATGTTTGTGACTTGACTGTTCAAGAAGTACCAGTGACTTTTTAAAAACATTTCTTTATTTATTTACTTTTAGTATACAACATTCAGTTCCACAATCCCTTGAGTTTCAAATTTTCTCTCCCTTCCTCTCTTCCCCCTCCCCGCATGGTACCATTGATTTCTTACTGCTTCTAGAATAAAATACAAGCTCTTCTGATAGTCATTTAAAACCTTCACAACCTGTCTTTATATGTCCAGAATTCTCCTCCATGTGTCCCCATGGGAATCTTCCCTCCCCAGTCCCTCCCCAGCTATTCAGCCCCTTTTTATGTGATGTCTTCCTCCATTAGAATGCAAACTCCCTGAAGACAAGAACTATCTTTTTGTTTGTATTTATATCCTCAGAGCTTACCTGGAACATAACAGGTACATAATAAGTGTTTTCTGACTTGGCTAACCTAGCACAGTGCCTGGAACATAGCAGACACTTAATAAAGTCTTGTTAAGTGATGGATTCCTGAGGGAAAGGTGATAACACTGCCCCCAACCCAAGACATTTCTCTACAGCTCTAGTGCCCCTCCTCCAACTTCTACAAGATTTCGTCATCTCTCCCCCAAAATCTAGACAACAGTCTTCTCCAGGGAGCTAGCTGATTGGTCTGTGGCTGGG
Source organism: Petaurus breviceps papuanus (assembly GCF_028583685.1). Taxonomy (NCBI): domain Eukaryota; kingdom Metazoa; phylum Chordata; class Mammalia; order Diprotodontia; family Petauridae; genus Petaurus; species Petaurus breviceps. Next base: position 2,052,887 of record NW_027185771.1, read on the forward strand.
TATAGGAGGAGACAGATAAGTACTGCTTTGGGTAATAGTAAGGGAATATTTCTTCAGATAAAATATTTTGATACACATAGATCTGGAAGATTATTTAGCAATGGAGGGCTCATAGGAATGATGGACAAAATATCAGTCCATGGTAACTCACATAGTAATCAAAAGTTTGCAAAACTCTTTATATCTATTATGTCATTTTATTTGATCCTCAGGAATAACCCTGGAAAATGGCTGTTATTATTATCCCCATTTTACAGATGGGGAAAATTAAAATCAGAGAAGTTGAATGACTTGCCCAGAGTCACCCAGCAAGTAAGTATATGAGGCAGGCCTTCCTGATTCCAAAAACAGCACTCTCTTCACTATCGCACCCTGCCTCTCAATATGGTTCACACGTGTTAAAGTTTAATAGGGTTAGGGTTAAAAGACTGTAAAAATCATGTCCAAATTTTGCATACTAAAAACCTAGACCAACAAATTCTTATTCAAAACAATCTTCAAGGTCACAAGATAATTCCTTCCTGAAAATAGTTCCTGACAGTAGGAGCTTTTAGGGACAGCAAATGTATCAACTTGAATGTGGAATTATTTCAACTCAATAACACATAAGCTCACACACACAAATTAAATAATCCCTGCCCTCCAGAAGCTTACAATCTACTGAACTTCAGTGGATATGGGCATTTCTATAGACCAGTAGCAAGGAGCATGTGGAATGTGAGTCTGGTGTAAGCAAAGAACTCATGGGATGACCTCCTTGTCAACACATGGTTAGCAGACTGGAACCAGTTGTAGGATGTCCACATATGCTCCACACTCTTCCCAAGTCGCTTCCCTTATATGTCACCATTCTCTTCCCAGGAGCAATTTCCTCAGCTTCTCCATGTGGAAAGACCCGCTGGCACCAGCCCCCTATTACATAAGGAGGAAGAGATCATGGGAAATTCCAAAGGGTAAATCAACTTTCCTGCATCCACAGTTTTACAAACAGTCTTCTGAAGACTACTCTTGGTAGGTAACAATGAAACATGAAAATGGTTTATTGTTTCTCATTTCATAAAATGCATAAAAACCATTCTCTCTTCCCTTCTCCAGCAATGAAAAGTTGGAGACTATTTCCATCAGTAATTGAAGAGATCTGACTCTGCAAAAAGTTTGGCAGCAACCACACTGTGACCACCTATAATTGTTTCCCCTTAATAATACTGCCTCTAAAAACAAAAAACCAAACTTGGCACACATTAGAAAGAATGCTAAGACTGACTGATATTTAGGAGTGATTCCTACAATATGATACAGCAACTGCATTGCAAAGCATTAAAAAATGCATATCACTTTAATTTAACCAAGATGGCAACTCAAATACCTTCAACTTATATCTGCGGTGCCAAAATAATGAATCATTATCTATAAATAACGGCTGTTTTCAACCAACTGGGAATTGGTGGGAGCAGGGAGAGACTCAGGTTGGAGAACATACATTTGAGAAACTTCATTTAAAAGTTCCCTGCAAACCTGGCACTGTGAATAAACATGATTGTAGTATAGGGAGTATTCAGTAAGTCACTTACTGCTGCTAACTTACAAGAATATGTATTTTAGTAAGCTTTATGCCACCTCTTAGAAGTCCTTATATATCTCTTTTCTCTACCCTCCCCACAAATAATTTTTATAAGATATTTTAAAGGAATAGTCAAATATTTTCATGTTCTGGTTTGATAGTGTCTGACTCTTCATGACCCCATTTTGGGGTTTTCTTGGCAAAGACAATGGAGTGGTTTGCCATTTCCTTCTCCAGTTCATTTTACAGATGAAGAAACTGAGGCAAACAGGGTTAAGTGACTTGCCCAGGGTCACACAGCTAGGAAGTACCTGAGGCTATATTTGAACTCAGGAAGACTCCAGCCCTGGTGCTGTGTTCACTATAGCGCCACCTAGCCGCCCTATATTCAAATACACTCCTCATAGAAACATGGTGAAGGGCAAAGAACACTTAGTTTCAATCCCAGTTAGGACATTTGCTGACTGTTACCTTGGATAAGTTATTTCTTGTCTCTGGGTCTCAATTTCCCTGTGTGTAAAATGAAGGAAGTAAACTGGATAATCTCACAAGCCCCTTCCAAATCAAAAGCCTGTATTCCTATATGTTCTAGCAAAGGAATGACATTTTTCACACGTTTTTTCCCTAGACCTTTTATTCCTATGAGACTTCGAATGTCAGTTTCCTTCTACCTTGTCCACAGGCAGACTCAGGAAGATAGGGAAGACCTCAGGTATTGCCAAAGACTCAGCTGTCACTGACCTTGTGACATGGAATTATCATCACCAACCTTTTGGGTGTACTCCATGCCTAAAATTGGGCAATTTGCCTCACCACCCAATTCACATGATTTTTCCCAAGGGCACAGATGATGCAGGGAACAAAAGGCACAGAAATGGGGAGGAAGGGACACAGATTATGTCCATCAATCAATGCAGTAATAAGTGCTAGGGATATAAAAAGAAACAAAAAATAGTCCCTGCAGTCAAGGAGCTTACAATCTAATGGGGAGATAAGATGCAAAAAAAAAAAAAATACACCAGTTCTACACAAGATAAATAGGAAATGCTTAACAAAGGGAAGGTGCTGGAATTAAGAGGGATGGGGAAGGCTTCCTAAAGAAGATGGGTTTTCGGGGGACTTAAAGGAAGTCAGGGCGATCAGCAGATGGAAGGAGAGGACTCCGGGCAGAGGGGACAACCAGAGAAAATGTCCAGAGCCAAGAGAGTCTGGGTTGTGGTACAACCAGCAGGCCAAATGTTACTGGAACAAAGAGTACATGTAAGGGAGTAAGATGTGAGAGGACTGGAAAGTTAACAGGGAGCTAGGTTATGAAGGACTTTAAATGCCAGACAGAGAGGGAGAATGGTGACATTGTTGGACCTGTGTTTTAGGAAGGTTATTTTAGTGTCTGAATGGAGAATGGATTGGATTAGGGAGAGATAGGATGTAGGCAGACCCACCAGTAGGCTATTGCAATAGTCTAGGTGTGAGGTGATGAGAGCCTGTACTAGAGAGATGGTAGTCTCAGAGGAGAGAAGGGAGCATATTCAGAAGATATGCCAAAGGTGAGATTATCAGGCCTTGGAAATAGGCTTGATTATGGGGGGAGTGGGAGTGTGTGGAATTCAGGATGTCTCCCAGATGGTGAACCTGAGGGACTGGGAGGATGGTGTTGCCCTTTATGGTAGTAAGGCACATAGGAGTTAGGGTATGGTTTATGGGGAAAGATGAACTTAGTATTGGATGGACAGTTGAAGATGTCTGCTGGACATACAATTTTAGATGCCTGAAAGGCACTTAGAGATACAAGATAAAGGTTAGCAGAGAGGTTTGAGCAGGATAGGTAGATTTGAGAATTATCAGCATAGAGATGGTAATTAAATCCACAAGAACTTCCAAATAAAGTAGTATAGAAGGAGAAGGGGAAGGGAAAAGAGAAGGGGCAGGGACAGGAGTGGGGAAGAGAAGAGAAGTGGGTCCAGGACAGATCCGTAAGGGACACTGATGTTTTAGTCATAGGATGAGGACCAGAATAGAGTGGTGTTCCAAAAACCTAGGGAGAAGAGAACATTAAGGAGAGAGTGATCAATTTTGTCAATGATTGCAGAGGAGTCAGAGAGAATGAGGACAGAGAAAAGGATCTGCCATTGAACTGGTACACATTGATCGTTGGTAACTTTGTTGAGAGCAGTTTCCATTTTGGTAGAATGTTAAGGTCAGAAGCTAGATTATAAAGGGTTAAGAAGAGAGAGAGGAGAGAAAGTGGAGACATCTATTGCAAACCACCTGGCCTTTTTGAGGAGTCTAGCCACAAAGAGAAGAAAAGATATAGAAGAGTTAGCAGGGACGGAAGGATCATGTGAGAGTTTTGTTTTTGTTTTTGTTTTTTTTCAGAATGAACTTGTTTGCAGGCAGTAGAGACTGAGATGGTAGACAGAGAGATATTGAAAATAAAGAGAGTGGGGATAACAGAGGGGGCAATCTATTGGAGGAAATGGGATAGAGTGGTATGACTTCGACAAGTAGAAGGGTTAGTCTTGGTAAGGAACAAGGCAACTTCATCATGTGAGACAGGGGTGATGGAAGAGAAAGTGCAGGAGGCATCTGAGTGATAGCAGATGATGAAGAGGGGAGAAAAAGGATCTCCCAGAGATTATAAAATTCCCCCAAATCACACTAGTTTGTCATAAAGATGGGTCCCCTGACTCCCTTTAGAGTTCGTTGCACATCTAAAACATAATTCTCCCACCACGGTGCAGTAAACCAGAAGCCTGGGCTCTTTCCTCTTCCATCTGCTGCTTCTAAGTGAGAAAGAGTCCAGTGCCTTCCTTAAGTGTTAAGCCATAACTGCTTTCCTCTCTTCCATTTAATGGTCACACCATAGCACACTGCCTGGCACACAGTAAGCACTTAATAATTGCTTATTGACTGATTTAGTCTCTGAAAAAGACATAGAAAAATTCAGCTAATATTGTATAGAATAGTTTGTGTGTACCAGTTCAAGCTTGAAATTAGCAGTGAGACAGAGAAGATCAAAGACCCTAATGCTCACACACACACACACACACACACACACACATACACACACCCTTCCACATTCCTAAGATTTTGAGGAACCAAGTCCATTTTTTTTCCCTTTAAGGAATCTTCTCCATTCAAGAAACAACTTAATGGGGGACAAAATTTCATCTAGTATACAGTGCTGCCCATGTGGATATAGGATGTCATATTATAATGAAAGAGGCAGCATGACATATTGGATGAACTTGGTCTTAAGATTCTTCCTCTGACATTTACTGGTTCTGTAAACCTGGGCAAGCTATTTAACCTCTGGATCCCTCAGGTAACTTGCTAAGACTTATTTACTCAGGCATTAACAAGTTGGATTCTGCATTGGTGGAGAGAGTTACCCTACACTATATTAAAAAAAATAGCCCTTTTGTATCGTGACAATGTAAATGAGTGATTTTGAGAAATGGGTAGAAGGCAGTAGGTATATGCAAGCGAGATTTGAATATAGAACAACTTATGTCATTTGTCTACTTAGGATGGTTTTGAAGAGAGAGTATTGTCTTCTGCACAATTAAGAGGGCTTTGAGAGGCTGAACGCAAAACACCACAACCTTCCTTGTCAACCTAAATGGGGCATTCTTATGTGACCAACATACATAACCTGTAAGGAGACACAATACCAATGATGTGGAAAACCAATCAACATGAGCCTTTCTTTTCATAAGTAATTGTAAAGATCAAAATGAAACACATGAGAAGCACATTATGAATTAGGGATTGTTTCTATTTAAATGTGGTGATATCAATGGGTCTTAAAATAAAAGAAATAAAACCATCAACAAAATCACATAAGCAGATAGTACCTCTATCAAGAATCTTTCTAATGATCCCAATGGATGTTAGAGAAACACAGTCTGTCATGTTACTCTTACCTAGTGCATAGGTTGATTGATGATTAATAATAATTAATATATAATAATTACCTCATATAATTATATATTATAAATAATATAATCATAGGTGATTAATATTTCAAGATTCTGAAACACTATTGGTGGTATCCATTCACACACACACACACAGATACATGCACACACATGTGCTTTGTTCTCAGATCTGATCTCTGGGATCAAATACAACAAATACCCTCCATATGACTTTGAAAGCCCTTCACAACCTGACCTTGTCTTCTTTTTTCTTTTTGGAGAAGGGAGGACAGGGCAATTGGGGTTAAGTGAATTGCCCAAGGTCACACGGCTAGTTTTGTGTTAAGTGTCTGAGGCTGAATTTGAATTCAGGTCCTCCTAACTCCAAGGCTGGTGCTCTATTCATTGTGCCACCTAGCCGCCCCATGACCTTGTCTTCTTACATCTTATTCACTGTATGATCCAGTGACAAGGGCCTCTGGAATGTTTCTCACACAAGGCAGTATGATTCCATGCTTTTTCACTGACTGCCCCCAAGCCTGGAACTTTCTCAAGCTCCATCTCCATCTTCTGGCTTCCCTGAATTCCTTTAAGGTCTAAATAAAGTCTTAGTCTTACCTTGTACAAGGAGACTTTCCCAATCCACCTTGCTTCGAACTCTTTCCCTTTTTATCTCCAATTTATCCTGTGTATAGCATCTTTGCACATAGCATTTTTCATGCTTCTCTCCCATTAGACTGTAAGATCCTTGAGAGCAGGGAGTCAGTCTCTCTCTCTGTCTCTCTCTCTCTCTCTGTCTCTCTCTCTCTCTGTGTCTCTCTCTGTCTCTCTCTCTCTCTCTCTCTCTCTCTCTCTCTCTCTCTCTCTCTGTCTCTCTCTCTCTCTCTGTCTCTCTCTCTCTCCTAAATGGGGGATTCTTGTGTGACCAACACACATTTTTCTTTGAATCTAAACTTTTCTCACTTTCCTTTGAATCCCTAATACTCAGCACAGTTCATGGCTCATAGTAGGCATTTAATAAATGCTTGATGACTCAGTTTTTTCAACAGTCAAAAACTGTGTGTTAAATTGATGTGTCAACTGATAATTAGCAATAAAGTCTGATAGTATTTCTCAGATCAACTTATTTTATAAAAACTAATCATATTTTACAATCCAAAATTGAATTATATGGAAAGGAGATCATTTTCAGACATAGGAGAGTGTATAAGCCAAAGCAATGAAACTGGAAAGAACAAAAAACCTCAAGAAATGGGATAAAAGTAGTCTGGCTTAGGGGACTACAGAGATCCTTCCATAGTCTCTCTTGGGCATTAATAAAGAATTAAACCATAGAGACTGTTTAAGAGGTTGTTTCAAATAGATCAAGGCAGGATTAATGAGGATTTGATAGCTAGGTGTCATGGTGAATAGAGCACCAGGCCCAGAGTCAGTAAGACTCTTCTTCCTGAGTTCAAATCTGTGTGACCCTGGGCAAGTCACTTAACCATGTTTGCCCAGTTTCTTCATCTGTAAAATAAGCTGGAGAAGGAAATTGAAAACCACTCCAGTGTCTCTGACCAGAAACCCCAAGCAGGGTCACATAGTCAGACATGACTGAAACTGTCTAATGACAACAATAAGGGCTTATACTTGGTGGTTCTAGTAGGAATGGAAAGGAGAGAGATTGAAATTGAAAGAGAATTGAAAGATATTGCCAAGATGGAATGACAACTGGTCAATGAAGGGTGAGGAAAAGAGAGGGAAGAGTCAAAAATAACTCCAATGACCCTTGAGCTGGGGTCACTGGCACGATCAGGATGATGCTATGATCAATAAAAATAGAGAAACCAAGAAGAGGAGAAAGATTTGGGAGTAAGAGAAGTACAGTTTTAGACCAGTTGAACTTGAGGTGTGAGCATGATATCCAGGCAGAGATAAACAATAGACTTGAATTCTGGGTACAGTTTTGGGGTCTACCTACGTACACACTTGCATAGAAGTCATTATTGAAGCCCTGATAGTGGATGAGATCACCAAGAACATGTAGAGATTCCTCCCCCCTGCCTCCACACCCCTGAGACCCCTAAGGAGAAAGAGGAGAATGAGAAGTGGAATGGTCAAAAAAGTAGGGATAAAGGCAGAGGGTAAGTGACTTGCCCAGGGTCACACAGCTAATATGTGTCTGAGACTGAATTTGAACTCAGGTTGATTCCAGGCCCAGTGCTCTGTTCCCTGTGCCATTTACCAAGACATTTCTAAAGCACAGCATGGTCAGAGGTGTTTTTCAAAACCAAAGGGGGCCATTGGAACATCAAAGCTATGTATTTACAACAGTTAGAGCTTAAAAGGGAAAGGACTCATCTTTTGGAAAGGGAAGACAGCTAACTGTGAAGTCTGAAGACTGCAAATATCTTGTTTAATTTGGGGAAATAAAGTAAGCAATTTTCTTTGGATAATCACAGTCATGCTAAAGAAACCCTGCTTGGTGAAAGCCTGCATTTGTCTTCTAAACAGATTGTTTATTAAAATAGGAATCCCTAAAGCACCCCAACGCAAAAAGGAACCCTGAACAAATGGACAGCTGTTAGAAGTAAAAACTCATTAAGGCATGTGTTGATACCAGCTGTTTTCAGCAAGATCAATCCTTGCCTAACACAAGCTCCACTAACTCCCAAATCCCATCAGGCTAAGAGAGGGACATTTTGTTCACTGCATACCAGAAGCAGGAGAGTATTGGGAAAGACTCTGCCTAAGACTGAGCAGTTCGCCAAATAAAAGCCAAGAAATCTTTTCTATTTCAGTGAGAAAACAACCAATTTCTGGCACATGTGGACTACTTTCGTAATTGTTAGCATACACAAGGTAAATATGGTTGCTCTGTGCTTTTGGAAATGTCCCTTTAAAAAATTTAAAAGCCAGAGTGACTCTATGGAAAGTACACAATAGGAAATAACACAGTAAGAATCTATTGATACTCCATATAAATCAGCCGGAGAGATCACTAACTCACTCCTTCTGTAAACCTTTCACAACATAATCTTTTTTCTCATTTTATGAAGCCACACAAAATAAATTCCAGCCACTAACCACATAAAATGTGAGTTATTTGCTAGAGACTTGATAACATTGGGGAGAAAGTCAAACATCTTGCAGAGTGAAAGCATTAAGAAAAAAAACAAAGTCTGACTCTCACACTTACCTTCAAGGTAAAATTAATTATTAATTGGCAAAGCCTGGACATGGAATGATTGTTATCAATATTTTAATACTTTCAGTGCTAATTTCATTCCCACCATCAAGATTTGGCTGCTGAAGAAGGGAAGGAGATCTATGCCTTTCCAACAAAGTGTGCTATTATGCTTCGAAAATATATCTTTGCTTCAAAGTTTTTTGAGCAATCTTTTCTAGAAATGTCTCCTTTCTTATTAACATTGGGCTCAAATGCAGGGTATTTAGCATCTAAATACTAAACAGAGAAAAAAATATTTCTTCCATACAAACTAAAATTAATTCAGTCACTATTGTCTGATGCTCTAAGTTAGCAATTAACAAACAGCACTAATTTTTTAAAAATCCTTTCAACCTGTGTTGTCTATTGCACTGGATTCAAACCTGGTCTTCATTGCAAATATTTTGTTCTGTAGTTCCAGGCTCTTGTGAATGAGTTTTCTCTTCATCTTGCTTGAAACCAGGTTCCCAAGTCATTTCCAAGGCACCATTTCCAAACCATGCTGCTAGGTATTCCCCACCTCTCCAGCCCTAATAAGCATCCTCTTCTCCCATTAAAATGTAAACTCCTTGAGGGCAGATACTATCTTGCTATCATTTATAGCTAGGTCTCCATTTGTTGTCAACAATGAATTCTCCTGAAATGGTTGCATTATTTGAATTCACTTTGCATATTTACATTGGGTTAGACCCAATTACCATATTTGTCATTGTTGTTCGATTGTGTCCAACTATGATCCCATTTGGGGTTTTCTTGACAGAGATACTGGAGTGGTTTGCTATTTTCTTCTCTAGCTCATTTTACAGATGAGGAAATGGAGGCAAACAGGGTTAAGTTAACTGAGTACAGATTTGAACACATGAAGATGAGTCTTCCTGATTCCAAACCCAGTATACTCTAACCACTGCACTACCTAACTACCTCATTTTATATTTTACATAATTTTAACTTTGAATAGTGAAAATTCAGACATATGCGTCTTTTTCAGAGGATTCATTATTTGCTCTAATCAGAATTTAGCTATCTTCCCAGTGCCTGCCACATAATAAAGTGCTTCATAAATAGTTTCTCTTGCTAATTAATTATCTGGATTTAATACAGTCAGTAGATCAAAAATCCACAGCCCGTATAAAAGTCACCATAAAGGTATATACCTTTGAATTGGTAACTTTAGGATATCTAGAAAATTAACAGGGAAAAAACACTTCACACTTTAAGGGTTGATATCTGGGGATTTCTCTTGAGAACAGTAGAAAATGTCCAGGGTAAAGAACAAAAATTACCAAATTCACAAACCAAGATCTTGTTTGCATTTCTCTGTTTTAAGAAAGATGGTCTATCTCACCCAATTCAATACTGACACTTCCACAAAGTGGGAAATACAATGACTGATCCTCCTGTGATCTATGATTAAAGCCATTAGTGGATGAGAGGAAATAGAGGAATGCCTGAATTTTATATTCTTGCACAAATCCCGCCTCAGACCAATTTTTAATGTGTTGAAGCAACACATAGGGTCTTTTTAGCAGGCAAATATCCTTTAAATAAATATAAACAGAGCTAGCTCTCTTCACAGATTTGCTAATTGTTCTTCCCATCACCAATGTGACCAACTCTTCTACTAATTGTCACAATTTGTCTTACAAAACAGTTTCCATTGATCTGAATAGCAGTGGCTGCCACAAAAAAATTTCATTGTCAGACTATGCAATTTTGTAAAGCTTAAGCATAGTTATATTTTTAAATGCTTAACTTTTTGAAAAAGATGGTTGGGAACATATACTTCAAGAAAAAGGGCCAAAAAATATTTCCAATTAGGAAAAAAACGAGAAATGTGCCTCCCTAAACAGCCGGATGTAGTTGCATATGGAAGTCACTGATAAACTCATGGATTTTGTTTGTTTTTTAAAGACCTACAGAAAACAATGGCAAGGACAAGTATCTTAAGATGAATAGGGACAAAGGGTACAATCCTATAAAAATGTTAGAAAGGCTAAATCTCTGAAAGAAAGGCTTACAATAAATGCCAAGGATAACTAAAAGGGCTTTTATTATTTTTATTTTTAGCTGTTCACACCATGGGAGGATGTAAGGAACAGAAAGGACCACTATTTAGGGTAGCACAGAGATGGATAGATGGGAAAGAAAGTGGAGGCATTCAACTCCTGTTTTCCATTTCTATTCTTTACAAAGGAGAATAAACTTCTGGGGGTAGGGGAGCAGCGTAAAAAAAACAGTTAGAAAGGAATTGAAGCCCAGGTAAGGAGATGGCAAGAGAATACTTCCTGTCTCCACTGATTTCAGTTCATCTGGCCATTTTTGAATTCCATCCGTGGAAAATGAAGGGATTTGTGGGTATGACTGATGAACTGTTTGCTGTTCAAGATCTAAGAAGACTCACTGAGAACAGGAGAGATATCTCATTGTTGGTGACATACAAATGTCCTACTTTTCAACTTAATATTGATTCATGGCAAAAATGCTAGTACATATAATTTTTTTAATTTTCTATTACATATTATATAAGTGGGCATTTTTGAGCACTTAGAGAAAATGTGATCACTATAAGGGTATGAAGTCTTGATATGCTAAACTAATTCTTTTTTTTTGACAAGGTTACCAGACTGGTTGACAATACCTAATATCTGTATAACACATTACATTCTATAAAGTACACATATTCATAAATTTAAAGGTGGAAGGGAACTTTGAAATTATCTCATCCAGAGTTTCTTAACTAGAGTCCACAAGCCCAAGGGTCTATGGACAGATTTCAGGGAATCTGTCATCTTGGAAGAGAAAAAAAAATACATCTTTATTTCCACTAGTCTTTGGTTTCTTTTGAAATTCTATGTGTTTTATTTTATGTATTTAGAGCACAAAAAAATGGTGAAGACCCTGATTTTTAAACCACAAACACGATCAGCATAATGTCATCTACAAGGAACTTGTAGATGTAGAAAAACTTTCCATCTACTAGGGAATTCCTTTTCCTTATGCAGGATATCCTAAGTGAAGAGAATTTTTGACAAGGATAATGCTGTCTTTCTGTTTTATTGCCTTACTTTATATTATGGCCAGAGAAAGCAAAGTCATTTAAGAAAAGTCATTTCTATGGTTGTATCTGTATGTCAAATAATCCTGTATGATCTTGGAACACCCTGACTCACTAAGAGAATGGGATGGAGTAGGGGGGGGTTCACCCCCAGTGAGCAGCAAGGAATAAGGTTCTGATTAGAATCTAACGTTGCAAATGAAATAGATTACTTACTGGAACAGGGGATAGAGAACTAGGCTTGGAATTAGACAGCATCATCTTCATTAGTTCAGATCTAGCCTCAGGCATTTACTAGTTGTGTGACCCCAGGCAAGTCATTTAACTCTGCTTGCCTTGGTTTCCTCATCTGTAAAATGAGCTAGAGAAGGAAATGGCAGACTACTCTTTGCCAAGGAAACCCCAAATGGGGTCAGGAAGAGTCAGACATGACTGAAATGATTGACCAACAAGTGCTTTGCCATTCAAAACCATGTAGAGAACTTAGGTATCAGATTGATGAGAGGAAGAAGACAAGATGAGTCATTCCGGTACATCCAGAGTAGCTCGGGGCATTGGAAAAATAAGAAAAAAGTATCAACCAAGGTCATTATATAGAGCCATAGGCCATGCTGGTAGACAGTAGTGGTATTAACCATTTGAATGTCTTAATGACCAGTTTCTTCCCAAAAAATTCAACTAAGTAACTCATTGTATTTGATGGTATAAAGTTCTGAACAGTTTTCTTGTATCATCGTGTTCAGGTTTTTTGACTTGTGTTCTTCTCAGAGATCTATGATAATTAGATTGTTATCACCCCTCCTATCTTTATGATGGGTAGGGATCCTTCCACCCCCAATCTTTGTGGGGTACCAATTTCCCCAATCCTTACTGGATGCTGGCTCTTCCCCAGCTCCATTCTCACCCCTGAAGGAGAACCCAGGGGTTCTGCTCCACTGACCCTTAAACCCATTTTCCCCTTCCCAAAGGTCATTGATTGGACCTTCCCAGCTTTCCCAGATGCAGAGTAGTTGTGGTCATTCACACCATTTTGATAAGCAAAGAAGTAACCAATTACAGTACTTCTAGCAAGACGGCAGGCCATTGGGTTTTACCATCTGCCTTACCACTGTATCCAAAGGATCACTAGGCCACTACACCTGCCCTGAACCTGAACTCTCCTATATGAGCTGTCTCTCTCAATCAGAATAGGATCTCTTAGAGACCAGGGGCTGTGTTGTTTTTCTGTTCATATCCTGATGCTTACCATAACACTTGGCATTTCACAAGCACACAATAATTTTTTTTTATTCATTTGTTCATTCATTCAGCTACATATTGTTTTCTTCTAGGAGAACAAATACTCTTGAAAGCAGGAAGTGTTCCATTTTAGTATCGTTTCTTCAGCACCCAGTATAGTGACTGGCAATGAATGGACAAGCATTTCTGTGCCAGGCGCTATGGGGATAGAAAAAAAAATTTGCCCTTGAGAAGTTTATGTTTTAATTGATTTGATTTAATGCTGTCTTCATAGATAAGTATATACAAGATGCAATTATTTGTTTGGGTGGGATGAATAATTGGGGGAATCATAAAAGATCACTTAAAAGAGATGGCATTTGTGTCAGGTCTTTAAGGAAACAATGAGTGCCAAGAAGAAAAGGGAGAGAGTATTTCGGGCATAGGAGACAACCTGTTCAAAGATGTGGAGGCAGGAGATGGAACAATGAGTACAACAAGAGGGGATATAAAATGAAGCCGCTGGGTGGCCCGGTGGATAGAGCACTGGACTCAGTCAGGATAGACCTAAGTTCAAATCTAGCCTCAGGCATTTATTAGCTGTGTGACCCCAGGCAAGTCATTTAACCCTTGTTTGCCTCAGTTTCCTCATCTATAAGAGCATCTACCTCCCAGAGTTGTTGTGGGGAATCAAATGAGACTATGATTGGAAACTACCTGGCACATAGTAAGCATTCTACAAACATTAGCTATTATTGTTAATCAGATAGGTCCATCTGATTGTAAGGTAGAGCAGCTGAGGGTGAATAATAATGCAATGAGCCTACAAAAACAGGCTGGGGCCAGGTCTAAAGGACAAGGTTTGTATCTTATTCTAAGGGCAATGGGGTCACAGAAGCTTCTTGAGTTCCTCTTGTTTTTGTTGAATCATTTCAGTCATGTCTGACTCTATGACCCCATTTGGGGTTTTCTTGGCAGAAACACTGGAATAGTTTCCCATTTCCTTCTCCAGATCACTTTACAGATGGGGAAACTGAGTAAAACATGGTAAAGTGCCTTGCCTAGGGTCACACAGTAAGTAAGTGTCTGAGGCTGGATTTAAACTCATGAAGACAAGTCTTCCTGACTACAGACCCAGCACTCTGTGCACAATGGCATCCCCTACCTGCCCTCTTGAGTTCTTAGGAGAGTGCTATGACAGCTATGTAAAGTATTGTGATAGTAATGGCAATTAAAGATTCCCCTGTATTGGCTTGGTTTTCAAATTGATTGTATTAAAACCCAGAGCTTGTTAATCCCACCTGTGGGATGGACTTTTTGATGTGAAAAGAAAGTCCTGACTGGGAGGAGCTGGTGATGTAGATTTGGAGAGACAAGAGAGAGGCAGAAGTTCTTTTTTGGAAGCTGCACCTCGTGGAGAGAGACTAAGAGAATTGCTGGTGGCCGCTTTGAATTGCCCTGGACTTTTGAGACCTGCCCCCTGAGCTGCCAAGGACTGAGGAGACATGGCTGTTTTGCTGGTACTTTGTCTGTCTGTTTTGATGTTATTTTGCCAGATTTGTCCACTGGTGAAAGACTGTCCTGTTGAAGAAGTCCTGGAACCTGGCATTTGGTTAAGAAGGCCTGAGACTGTCCTGCAGACAGAGAGTGAATACTGTCCACTGGTGAGGGACAGTACTGAGAGTGAATACTGTCCACTGGTGAGGGACAGTACTGTTGTTGCAGGGGTCTGGGAGCCTTTCTGTTGGTTCAGAAGCCCTGAAGAAGGATTTTCTTGTTGTATGTTTACAGAAATCCTGGGAGAGGGCTTTGCTAATGTGTTCAGGGGTTCTAGGACTGTTCTACAGACAGGTGAATACTGTCCACTGGTGAGGGACAGTACTGTTGTTGCAGGGGTCTGGAGACTGTCCTGCAGACAGAATGAATACTGTCCACTGGTGAAGGACAGTGCTGTTGTTGCAGGGGTCTGGGAGCCTTTCTGTTGGTTCAGAAGCCCTGAAGAAGGATTTTCTTGTTGTATGTTTACAGAAATCCTGGGAGAGGGCTTTGCTAATGTGTTCAGGGGTTCTAGGACTGTTCTACAGACAGAGGATAAATTCATGAAGGGACTGGCAATGTATCTTATGGCCTTGCTAAGCCTTGTCTCTCCAGGAACTAAGATTGCTGAGAACTTGCCTCGTGTCAAGATGAAGAAAAGACCTCCATTTCGGTATTAAGTGCTGTGTTTAAACTTGATGTAACTCTGGGGTAGATTCAATTGTGATCCAGGGGTGGGGAACTTTTGACCTTTTTGTGTTCTATGGTTGAGCAAATGAATGTATTTTACTTATGTTTGGAAACTAATCTCCATTTGAGAAGAGGGGCTTTGTGGTGGACTTAATTAAGGTATAGCCTAGGGGTGGAGAAGTATTTGGAACAGAGACTTTGTAATTGATTGAATGATTGGAAAGTCCTGGGGTGGGGTAGGCCTTGGAGATGATTTAATCACACTTAGTAAATGCTGTATTTTGAATGATGTCATGTTTTGATCTTCTCTGTTCTGGGTTTGTTACTGAATAAAAATAGAGAGCACCTATGCTGGTATTTTGAACCTGGGAAGTTGCCTTTGCTTGGTATTACATTACAAGTATGTATAAGAGTAGAAAGAGACCAATTAGGAAATTTTAAATAGTACAGATAAGAGGTTAGAGGGCCTGTACTCATCTAGGGTGGTCATGATATAAACTGACAGAAGCGAGGAGACGTGACAGTTATTAACAAGGGAAAATCGATCAGAATGAGCAACTAATTGATCGTAGAGACAAAATGAGTGGGAAGATTCAAGGATGCCTCCAAGGTTTCCAACCTGTATGGCTGAAAGAATGGTGTTATCTTTGACAGAAACAGAGAAAGGATGAAATATGCAAAGACACAGATTTAGGTTACATGAAAGGAAAAACTTCATACCGATAAGAGCTATCCCAGAAGGAAAATGGGCTGCTTCAGAAGGCAGGGGGCTCCCACTCACTGAATGTCTTCAACCAAAGGTGGGTGACCACTTCTTGGATATGTTGTGAAAGGGATTCTTTTGGACATATGGCTTAGACTACATGGCATCTGAGATCCTTTCTAATTCTGAAAATATGTGACCCTGTGCTCCTGGGAATGTTAGAAGGAGGAGTAGGTCTAGGGAGGAAAGATGATGAGTTCCATTTTGGATAAGTTGAGTTTGAGAAGTTAGTGAGATGTGGCCTACAGGCAGTTGGATATGGGATGAGGGCCAGACATGTAGATTTGGAAATAGCAAGCACTTAATAAGTATTTGCCGAATCAAATTTAAAGCAGAGGAGGCAATTTGTTGGAGGAGAGCAATTAAGGCTGCATTCAATGCTTTTTTTCAGGTGTACAGGGAGGAGGTAGATAGGAATATTGACAAAAAACAAACATAGCAAAAAAAAATGGACAGGTCAGTGAAAAAGCATTTGTTATAAGCCAGGCATTGTCCTAAGAACTGGGGACACACATACAAAAAGAAAATTATACCTGCCCTCAAGATGTTTATATTCACATAGGAGGAGACAAAACATCTGGAAGAGTGGTAGCCGGGGAGCTGGTGTTTTGGTAATGGAAGGCACAGAGAGTAAAAACATGGAACAACGAACTGGTTGATGCATCCTTCCCAAGAATGAAAGGGTTGATTTTATTATTGTCCCCAGGTGAATTAGAAGGAGGAGGGGCTACAGGAGGTTGCAGGATGGGAGAACGGTAGGGACAACTGTGGCTGGTGGGTTTGGGTGGAGATATAAATGGTGGAACCCAAGGTCCCAAGGCAAGAGCCAAGTTGTAGGATAGAGATGGGGACTGGAACAAAAGAGTGTGGACTGAAGAATCTGGGGAACAACACTATGGTGGGCTTGGGTGGGGATAGAAATGGTGAAATTTCATCATTTTATATCTCTACAATTCTCAACCATTTATGTAAATATAAAGATGTGGTTGGCTACAGAGAATGATCCTGTGAAAGCCTATGTGTTCTCTTCTGATATTTTGATCAAATATGCCCTGAATGTGGTTACATATCCTCACAATCCTTCTGCAAGGTAGGTTGCACAAGCATTACTACCCCTCTTTTGTTCATCCTTTGGATCAATGACATCATTCAATGTCTTCCTATTGCCTACAACAGAGATGTCAAACGTACTAGGATGGACACCCCTAGTGCAGCCAGAACCAGAAATATTTAAAAAAAATGAATAAAAATACAACTGACCCATCAACTGAGTAATCAATTGAACAAGTATATGATTGTGATGGGGTACTATTGTGCTATGAGAAATGACAAGGGGGATGGTTTGAGAAAAATCTGGGAAGACTTTTATGAACTGATGCAGTGAAGTAAGCAGATCCAGGAGATCACTGTACACAGTAATAGAAATATTGTAAAGATGATCAACTATGAAAGACTTAGCTACTCTGATCAATACAATGATCCAAGACAATGACGAAGGACCCGTGATGAATGATGCTATCTACCACTATCCATAAAGAAACCTAATTAACTCTGAGTGCAAATTGAAGCATATTTTTCTCACTTTCTTTTTCTTGCTCTTTTTGCAAAATGGCTAATATAAATATATGTTTTTCATGATTTCACATATATGGTTGTTATCATATGGTTTGTCTTCCCAGTAGGTAAGGGAGGACTAAAAGAGAGGGAGAGAATTTGGAACTCAAAATTTAAAAAGAAAGAATGCTACAAATAAATAATAAACCAAAAGATACAATAGAACATAGATGATGCTAATAGGTGATTTCTAAGTCAATATTTGACCTTCAGGGATCCTAATGTATTGCTTAGTGGCCCCTTTCTATTTTAATTTCATGCCACTGGCCTATAGGATACCATACAAACTCTTTTGTTGTTCAGTTGTTTGTCAGTCATGTCCAACTTTTTGAGACCCCATTTGGGGTTTTCTTGGCAGAGATACTGGACTGGTTTGCCATTTCCTTCTCCAGCTCATTTTACAGATGAGGAAACTAAGGTAAACAGAGTGAAGTGACTTGCCCAAGGTCACAGAGCTTAGTATCTAAAGCCAGATTTGAACTCAGGGAAGGTGAGTCTTCCTGACTCCAGGCCTGGCACTCTATCCACTGCACCACCTAGCTGCCTATAGGATTCCCTAAACTTTACTAAGTTAGAAAGACTTAAGGCAAGAAACAGATTTTGCCTCTCCTGCAAGAATCAGGCAACCTAAACTCAGAAAGAGGCATCACATGAGGCTAGAATACCAGGTGAAGAATTTTTTTTTGGTCACCACATTATAAAGCATCTGCCACCAGGACATGTAAGGATGTGTGTACAATATGCATTGATGGGGTGAGTGCTCACATTGACGAAATTACAAATCTGAAAACACTGAATAAGAAACCATCCAAAATAAACCAGCTCTGGAATGGCAACACATCAAACAAGCTCATGGCTGGATAGCTACTCCATTTTTTAAACCAAAACTATGATTTCATTGGTACCTGTGACTTCATTGGGGTGGGCCAATGGGACAACTTACCTCTCTGGTGAAACCCAGAGAAGAGGAACCTATCTCTCCCAGTGTAAATCAGTGACCTCTTCACAACTTAGAGTCTTAGTACTAGTGGGCAGATGAGGAGAGAGTAGTATATCAGAGATCAGACTTGAACCCAGGTCTTCCAGAGTTAATTGCCAAATCTAATGGTCTTTTTTCAGTCTTTACCCTTCTGGATCTATCTGCTGCATTTGGCACAGTTGATCGCCCTCTCCTCCTGGATGTTTTCTCCTCTATGGGTTTTTATGACATTATCTCTTCATTCTCCTCCTCCATGCCTGACCATCTTCCATATTATTTGCTGGCTCATTATCCATACCATGTCCCTAACTGTGGGTGTACCTCAAGGTACTAACCTAAGCTCTCTTCTCTTTCTGCATTCTCTCATGGTATCCTCATTAGCTCCCATGCTTTCTAATGATTATCTCTAAGCAGAAAATTCACAGATCAATGTATCTAGCCCCAATACCACTCCCATGCTGATTTAGTCCAGCACCACCAACTGCCTACTAGACATTTCAAAACTGAACGTCCCAGAAACATCTCAAACTCAATATGTCCAAAACTGGACCCACAATCTTTCCCCAAAACCCTCCTCCCTTCCAAACTTCCCTATTTTATTAAAGGACCCGCCATCCTTCCAATGTCCTGTGTTCATAATCTTGGCATCATGCTCACCTCCTCACTCTTCCTCACCCCACATATCCCATCAGTTACCAAATATTGCCATTTCTACTACCACATTTCTCACATATGACCTATTCCTCCACTCACCCAACCATCACCTGCATTCAGGTCCTCCCCAATAGCTTCCCTTCTTCATGTCTCTCTACACACTGCCACCAATGGGAAATTTAAATACAGACTAAGTGCATGTATATATACCTATATGTGTGCACATATTTGTACACACATAGTAGATACTTGTTGCCTTTCCGCCTTCCCTAAGAGAATATAAGCCCTTTAAGAAAAGGAATTATTTCATTGATTGGATTTCTATCCCCAGTACCTAGTACAGTGCCTGGTATATAGTGAGCACTTTGTTGATTAACTCTTGACCAGGAGGTTACAATACTGCCTTTGGAATATCACCATTAAGGACTGGGAAATTAATTACCAGGCCCCTGAAATTCTGGGTTGAAGGGAGTGGTGATGGCCCAGGGAGCTCCCTTTGCAAATCCTGAATGACATCACAACACTGAAGGGTTACTCTTCAGGGGATACATCAGCAACACAAATACTTAAATATACCTAGCTTGCTGACAGCACTGTGGGAGAAAATTCACATTATCTGACTATTTTAGAGCCGTAATTTGAGAAGTACTCAAGCTGGAATATGACACTACAGAGTTATGCTGCCCCCAAATGAAAAACATATGATTTCTATCGAAAAATGGGTTCCCAATCCTTTGAAATCTAACCTCTTCGTCAGTTTACCATTTATAGTTTATTAACAAAATTAGATACAGTCTTCTTTTTTATATCAGCTGTGCATTTTTCTGGTGTTAAATCAACACGTTTCCCATTTTTCATTTTGTAAAAAGTTAGAAAATTAAATACACATTTTTCTCTTTGCCCTACTCAGACAAATGGTCTTAAAGGAGGCATACCATGAAATTTGTCAACTAAGATTATCGTATTTATCTTACATGCATAATATTTGCTTTCCCAAATATGAAAACCCTAGTTGGTCAGCTAGGATCCTATAGATATATTACAATATGAATGCAATAGATTCTAGTTTTATCTGCAATTAAAAAGCTTAAGGGTAAGTGAGGGAGAGTGATTTGCCCAAATTAGGCAAATGTCCAGTTAACCGAGGTGGTAAGTAACAAGGTTAGATTTGAACCCAGACTACCTAACTCCAAACACAACCCTCAGTTCTCTGCAGCACTATCAATCCCTCTAACACAACTCCTCTAATCCAAGGGTTCTTGATAGAAGGACCCAAACTTTAAAATACCTCAAAGGACCAAGAAAAGTCTTGCATCCGTTAAGGAATTTGGTCTTCCTAATGTTTACCTGAGGTTGACAGACACCCCACCACCACCACCACCAAGTATCTGTAGGAAATAAATACCTCTTTACTTCAATATAATTGATTTCCTTTTAATCCTACATTAAAAAAATCATTCTGAGAAGGGTACTAAAAACATTGAGAAATCCTACTCTAATCTCTGGGGTTTTTTTTCAAACTTTAGCAATAATCATTTGGGGGAGAATTCGTTTGAACTAGCAGATAGAGAGCCAGTCTTGGTATCAAGAAGAATTGGGTTACAGTAACACCCCTAATTCAGATCGGCTGAGTCACCCTAGACAAGTCACCTAACCTCATAGGGCTTTAGACAACTTTCTAAACTCCAGTTTCCAAGATGATGACCTAACTGCACTGATAGAGGGAGGTCCATCCCAAAGCTATCCATACTGATGAAATCAGAGATCTAGGTAAAAAAAAAAAAAACTACAAACATCTGGAAGTTTGAAAGAATAGCAGTGTGTAAATCCCATTATACAGGTAAAACTGTAGAATAATTCAAGTTGCAATAACTTTCATAAAAGCAATCACTCCCCTGTTCAGTTGTCCTAGACTATGTTATCAACCAATAATCACCTAGTCATCATGAATTACACAAAGGGGGTCTGGTCACAGGTAAAACTGAAAATTTAGTGAAACTAATTTTTGGCTTTTATGGATACCTTCTCACAGATACCCAACTACACCCTACTACATTTACATCTTCTCCCTTCCCTCACCTTGGGTCTTAATCCTATAGAATTACAATGCTCTAGTTACACCTCCCATTCAATCCAGTTCTGTTCTCAGCTAGCTTTCCAAGAGTAGAGGTCTGTGAGAAAAAAAAAATAACTCACACTGAGGCATCAGTGACTGACAAGAACTTTATATTTTTCCCTATACTAAGGCTGATGACATTTTAAAAGAATATGCTTACTACTGGGGCAGCTAGGTGGTACAGTGAATAGAGCACCAGCCCTGGAGTTAGGAGGACCTGAGTTCAAATCCGGCCTCAGACACCTAACACAAAAACTAGCCATGTGACCTTAGGCAAGTCACTTAACCCCAACTGCCCTCCAAAAAAGAATATGCTTACTAATATTTCTTTCAGGTTCAAATACTGAAGAAACTATATTTATTCAAAGGAATTAGTTGTTAACTGTGGGAATTTCAGGTAATGAATGGCAATAAATGGTGAGGAGATTGATTTAAGGCTGGATTAGGGTAATGTCTTCTAACTACCTTTCAAATCACACGTAGGCATTTGCTTAGATCTAAGGGTTGCCTTGTATAGGACTGGCTTTATAGCAGACAGTATACTAAGGAACTTATTTATGCCCTAAAATTGACACATAAATTTTCAAGTGTAGGATGAAAAAGGAAACCAATGATACTGGAATACACTGATCAAAATTTTTTTTAAATAAGTTCATTGACCCCTGGTGCAAAACCCCTGAGTGAAATTGTCCAGTCTGGACTTTGTGCAGGAAGGACATCTCCCATGACAATGACAACTGGTGGGAACATCTGGAGCAAGAGATGGAGGAAAATGGCACTATTCATGATGAGCAACTAGAGGAAAAATGAAAAATTCTTCCCAAAGATGTTGATGATGACCAAATTGGTTTATGGAGCTTAGGGAACAGAATCTATAAACATTGTAGCCAAGATAAATTAGCAATACTGACAGCTGGGTGGCACAATGGCACATCATTATCATCATCATGATCATCAATATGATCATCACCACCACCACCACCATCATCACCACCATCAATATGATCATCACCACCACCATCATCACCACCATCAATATGATCATCACCACCACCATCATCATCA
>NW_027185771.1:2075278-2097155 GCF_028583685.1 Petaurus breviceps papuanus
ATCATCACCACCACCATCATCATCATCACCATCAACATGATCATCACCACCACCATCATCATCACCACCACCATCATCATCATCACCACCATGATCATTATCACTGCCATCATCATCGTCATCATCATCTCCAATATTTCATCTCGGCTTTCAACAAGAAGAAAAGTCCCAGAAATCACCCCAATTAGCACAGAACATTCAACTTTATATTCAAACCCTTAAGGGCTTAAGTGATATAACATGGTCCTCATATTCCATAGAAAGTACCCATGAGTCAATGAATACAACCACTCAAAACTTCTCCTACTGTCTTAAAATCATCATCCTGGAATTGACAGAGCCTCTTAAAGTCGTCAAAGTCCTTTTATATACACTGTTTCATCGGATTCCCACAGCCACCCTCTGAGGCAGGTGGTAATGATATTATTCTCCTCATTTTACTGATGAGAGAACTGAATCTTGGAGAAGTGAAGAGGCTGGACTGTGTTCACATAGCCCATAAGTACCAGAAGGTAAATTCAAACCCAGCTCATTCTGCCTCCAAGCCCAGCACTCTCTCCCCTATGGTTTGTTATCTTTCTGTCAATATGGGCTCCTTACTTGTTTGTCAAATAGAATCACAGAATGTCAGGTATGTAGATTAAAGGAAAAGCTGAGATTCTATTACTTGGCAATACAATGACATGTATACTATAATCTTTATGTCCCAGATGTCATAAAATCATGGGCTGACTGATAGAAATGAGAGTAAAAGCCAGAAGATACATCAACCAAATAAAATATCACTTGGACAGGCAGTCTTCAATTCCCTAATTTTCACTACCACATGCACCAATATCCCTAATCATAATCCCTACATAAAACAGAATTTTTTTAAAAGCTGGAAAACCAAAGAGGATCTAATTATATTACCAGTGTCTGTGGCAGGATATTCACTGAATAAGACGTGGAAGGGAGCTTCTGTTTCTCAAAGTTTCAATCATCCCTTTTCCTTTTCATGTAAAATTGATAGCAAGATGTTTCATTTTGTCATAGATTTTTCCTTTTCTTATACATAATAGCTAAGTGGACAGAGCACTTGACCTGGAGTTAGGGAGATCTTAGTTCAAATCTGACCTTAGACCCTTACTAGCTATATGACCCTGGGCAAGTCTCTTAACCCTGTTTGCCTCAGTTTCCTCATCTATAAAATGAGTTGGAGAAGAAAATGGCAAACCACTCCAGTATCTTTGCCAAGAAAACCCCAGTTGGGGTCACTAAGAATCATACACAACTGAACAACAATGAGAATAACAGCACAGTGAATTGTACACCAGACTTTGAGTCAGGAAGACCTAAGTTCAAAACCAGCCTCAGACACCACCTTGGTCATTTAACTACTGTCTGCCTCAGTTTCTTCATTTGTAAAACAGGAACAATAATAGCACCTACTTCACAGGATTGTTGTGAGGATCAAATTGAATGATATTTGTAAAGCACTTTATAAACCTTAAAGGGTTATATAAATGTTACCTAAGACCTAACTAATTCACATATTTCTAAGTCTTTCCAACTTTTTTTTTCATTTTAAATTTAACTAAAAGCATTCAAAATATTGTTGTAATTATGACAAATTCCCTTAGGAGTGATACAGTGAGGATTAACTTTAAAACTAAGAGGTGGAAAAAAGATTTTAACAATACTAGGGAGGGGAAGAAGCCAAGCTCTGGAATTTTTAACATTCCATGGAACTGAGTTTCCTTTCACTTGATACCACTGGCTAAAGTCATCTATCCATGCCTTGCATCAGCAACTCTAGAGGTCCAGTTAGCACTAGCAGCAGCAAGGAACAGGGAATGTGGCAGGAGCAGAGGAAACAGTGTGAACAAGACCTACATCATCCCTTGACTACCCCCTGCTGGTAATCTGGGCATCCCTGGCCTGGGTCAGAGAAGGAGTTCGGGAAGTTTTGTCTTCAGCATCCTTGGTCTCCCTTCTCCAAATTCTTTTCCTTCTGAAATTTCTTCTCCTAACTTTAGAAACCCAGTGACCTCAGGATCTCCTCCCTGCTGCCCATCAAGACCTGTTCTCAGGAAAGAATTTGATAGTAGTGATCTATACCTTTATCATGAATTTCAATTGACCTCTAAACTTTACCAAAGATATTTGCATTATATAACATGTCTCTAGTTGTGAACTGAAAGGTTTTGATCTTTCTTAGAAGAATTCCAGCTGAGAGAGATATTGGATATTTGGTGTAGAGTGACCACCTATTTCACCTATGGATGAGATTGACCTCACTAACAGAAAAGATTTTTGGACTGTATTATAATTGCATGCCTCCATTGGCATGGATAATTGAGAGTTGGCTATGCCCCTCTGACCCAGGTTGGGAAGGCATTAGAGATATTTTAAATCAAATTTAGCAAACAAACAAATTTAATTAACAAACAAACTTAAACAAAATATGGAAAACTGAAAGTGATATACTTAGAGGTCCTTTAGGCTTGCAAATAAGCTTTGCTATAGTCATTGGCACTGTGACTGATGGAATCTCTAATTATTCATTCAAAGTAAGGGCTTACTTATCTTTGTCATAATAAATTTAAAGTGATCTTGGGATTTTCAATGAGGGTGGGGGAGTACAAATTAAGACTGGAGAAATATATTTATAACTTAATCATACTGAAATACACAATAATAATAATGCAGTTTCTTCACCTTGCTAAGTGCTTTACAACTATCTCCTTGGATCCTCACAGCAACCCTTAGAAGTACTATTATTATCCTCATTTTACAGTTGAAGGAACTGAGGCAAATGGAAATTAAGTGATTTGCCCAAGGTCACACAGCTAATAAATGTCTGAGGTCGGATTTTTAACTCACCTCTTCCTAACTCCAACACTCTATTCACTGCACCACTCAGCCCTTTCTAATCCATTAGATCTGATAAGAACCCAAATTAGCAGACATACTAAGAGAGAGCAGAAGGCTCCAAATTGAATTCTGTTATTAGTGCAAGGGGGCAGATGCTGGTAATCCTGAAAGAGTTACTCAAGATGTAACTAGTAGGAAGGAAACCTGTCAAGCCCAAGGCAATGTGAAAAGTCAAATCCAGAAAGATTTTGAAAAAGAATTCTGCTTCTTGAAAGTCAGTTAGAGAATTGGTTAGAAGAGATAACAATCTAAGGAAATTATGAGGGCACTGTCCATTTTGATTTTCTTCAAGTTTTTCATCAGATCCTTTATGGAAACTTAAAAGGGTTTTGTGTGTGTTTGTGAATGAAAATCCTCCACTATAGCCTCAAATTATTCTGCCTAATTAAGAATATGACAATTAAGTTTCCCTTTCTTTGAAGGCAGGCTTCTAATTTCACCTCCATGTGCTGCCATATTGGATCCTTTACCATTCTTATAACCATTGTCCATGGTCTCATCACTTCAATCATGGACATACTAACACCTTTAGGGAGGTGATCTCCTCACCTCTTCTGAAATGCGAGCTGGGGTATGTCACTTAACCTTCTTGCTGAGTTTCCTTAACTGAAAATGTAAGAATCAAATAATAAAAATACAAGGAATACTCTCTAATTCAGCTATTGATGGTTGTCTGATTGGCACCTCTGTGTGGCTTGCTAATTCTGGTCTTTGTGCATACTCTTCTGCACACCTAGAATTGTCCCCACTCTTCTTTTCATCAATCCATCCCCCCAGACCCATAACCGAGATGAGGCAACTATGGCTTTGGAAGGTGCTGAATTTAAAGAGTGCTAATGATGCTTGCAGTCCTCCAGAAGCATAGAAACCACAGAACTTTGCATGATAATTTGGCAGAATAATTAGCCATAATATTAATAGTCAGTTGGAATGGGCTCCTCCTCTGCCCCACCTGCTGCACTCCTTTGTCCAAGAGCAGTTTGTGATACTTTCCATATAAATAAAAATTCCTAGGTACAGTCCTTCTTTTTTCAGTTTTATAGCCCTTTACAAGTTGGCTCCAACTTACCTTTCCAAACAGAATGTACATTGCATCCCTCCTTATACTCTAAGGTCCAGTCAAACTGTTCTATCTACTGTTCCTCATACAGGATATTCCCCTTCCCATCATCAATATTGACTGTCCCCCATACCTGGAGCACACTTCCATCTCACCTCTACTTTTAAGAATCTCTTATCTCCTTCAAAACACTCCTCAAGTGACACCATCTATGAGAAGCCTTTCTTTTTAAAAAAAATTTAATTAATTAATTTACTTTTAGTTTACAACATTCATTTCCACAAGCTTTTGAGTTCCAAATTTTCTCCCCCTCTCTCTCCTCCCCGCTTCCCCTTATAGTGGCATGCAATCCAATATAGGCTCTACAAATACCTTCACATTAGACATTAGTCAAGTTGTAAAAAAGTATTATAATCAATGGAGTGAACAATGAGAAAGAAGGAGCAAAACAAAATAAAAAAGAGAGAGCAAGTAGTTTGCCTCCATCTGCATTCAGACTCCATAAATCATTCTCTGAATGTAGATAGCCATCATGAGTCCTTTGGAGTTGTCTTATAACCTTGCATTGCTGAAAAAAGTCTGGCCTATCAAAGCTGATTATCACAGACATGATGTGTCTGTAATTGTATCCACTGTTCTCCTGGTTCTGCTCCTCTCACTCAGCGTCAGTTTATGTAAGTCTCTCCAGGTGATTATCAAGTCTGCCTGCTCCTCATTTCTTATAGCACAATAGTATTCCATTACATTCATATGCTACAACTTGTTTAGCAGTTCCCCAATTGATGGGCATTCCCTGGATTTCCAATTCTTTGCCACCACAAAAATAGCTCCTATAAATATTTTTGTACATATGGGTCCTTTTACCATGTGTATAATCTCTTTGGGACACAGCCCTAGAAGTGGTATTGATGGGTCAAAGGATATGCACATTTTTATAACCCTTTGGGCAGAGTTCCAAATTCCTCTCCAGAATGGTTGGATCAGTTCACAACTCTACCAACAATATATTAGTGTTCCAATTTTCTCACATCTTTCCCAGCATTTACAATTTTCCTGTTTTGTCATGTTAGCCAATCTGACTGGAAAGATGTGGTACCTCAGAATTATTTTGATTTGCATTTCTCTGATCAACAGTGATTTAGAGCATTTTTCATATGATTATAGATATCTTTAATTTCTTCCTCCGAAAAATTCCTGTTCATGTCCTTTGATCATTTAGCAATTGGGGAATGATCTGTATTCTTATATATTTGACCTAGTTCTCCATATATTTTAAAATGAGGCCCTTAGGGGTAGCTAGGTGGCACAGTGAGTAAAGTGCCGACCCCAGAGTCAGGAGGAGCCGAATTCGGTTCCGGGCTCAGACACTTAACACCCACACAAAAAAAAAAAACTAGCCATGTAACCTTGGGCAAGTTACTTAACCCCAATTGCCCCCCAAAAAAGGCAAAAAGAAAAGAAATGAGGCCTTTATCAGAGATACTGGTTGTAAAAATTCTTTCCCAATTTTCCATTTCCCTCCTAATCTTTGTTACATTGGCTTTGTTTGTACAAAAGCTTTTCAATTTAATGTAATCAAAGTTATCCATTTTGTATTTCATAATACTCTCAATCTCTTGTTTGGTCATAAATTCTTCCCCTCTCCATAAATCTGACAGGTAAACTATTCTTTGTTCTCCCAGTTTGCTTACAGTATCAGTCTTTATATCTAGATTATGCACCCATTTTAGACTTTATTTTGGTGTACAGTGTAAGATATTGGTCTATGCCCAGTTCTTGCCATACTATTTTCCAGTTTTTCCAGCAGTTTTTGTCAGATAGTGAGTTCTTATCCCAGAAGCTGGAGTCTTTGGATTTATCAAACAGTAATTAGTCATAAAGTAGTAGTAGTAGTCATTGTAGTAGTAGTAGTAGTAGTAGTCATTGACTGCTATGTCTTATGTACTTAATCTATTCCACTAATTCACTACTGTGTTCCTCAGCCAGTACCAAGTAGTTTCAATGTCTGCTGTTTCATAATACAGTTTAAAATCTGGTATGGTGGCACAGTGAGTAAAGTTCCAGCCCCGGAGTCAGGAGGACCCAAGTTCGGTTCCTGCCTCAGACACTTAACACCCACACAAAAAAACTAGCCATGTAACCTTGGGCAAGTTACTTAATCCCAATCGCCCTCCAAAAAGGCAAAAAAAAAATCTGGTATGGCTAGGCTACCTTATGAGAAGCCTTTCTGATCCCCCTAAGTTGCTAGTATTCTTCCCCCACCAAAAACAAATCTATTATTCACTTTGGAATATGTTTTGTATGTCTGTGTTTGCTTTCCTCTAATATGATGTAAGCTCCTTATGGGCAAAGGATGATTCATTTTTGTCTCTGTGTTTCCAGAATCTAGCAGAGTAAGTACATGTGAGTTGCTTAGTAGATGCTTGTTGTGATGGTTTCAAGGCCCAGCTTCAGACTGATTTTGTTTCAAAAAGCCTTCCCTTGCTCAACCCATTCCTTCCTTATGGAACCCCTAGAATGTTTTCTTTTAAAATTAAGAATAGTTTCTATTTGATTGTCTTCCACTTCATTATATGTTGCTTAGCAAACATCCCCTAGTTTTCTCATATGCACATGTGGACATACACACACACACACGCACGCGCGTGCGCACTAAAAATTTCAAGGAAGAGAAATGAGGAGGGAACACATTCCAGAAGTGGGGAACAGCTGGGTAAAAGACAGAAAACAGGAAATGGAATGCCATGTGTGAGCAGCAGCAGAAGGTCAGTAGGACTGACCTGGAGAGTGCATGAAGAGATTAGCCGTGTACAATCAAGCTGCAAGGTTAGCTGGGCTCCGTTTACAAAAAGCTTTGGATGTCAAAGAGAAAAGTTTATAACTGATCATAAAGATGATTGGGAGCCCCTGAAGTTTATTGAGTAGAAGGGAGGGGTGACAGGCTACCATAGCTAGAATACAGCCCCTCTTCATCATTACCTCTTCCTTCAAGACTGAGTTTAGGTACCTCCTCCTATAAGAATAACCTCCTGTTTTCTTAAACTGTTAATACAGAATCCTTTCTACTACCGGTCTCCCCTACAAGTACCTGTACATGAAGTGTGACTCCAGTAGCATGTAAAACGCTTAAGGATGGTGACGATTTCATTTTTGCCTCTGTATACTCATCAGCTTACACAATGTTTTTTTTGTACACAGTAGGTACTTAGTAGATGATTGTTCAATTGAATAGAAGAAAAAAATGACTGATACAATATCATATAAAGGTGCTTAGTAAGTATATTAATAAGCAAATGATAATTTGGTACAATACTGGATAATAGTTTCTGTCATTATTTCTGTAATATTTTGATCTGTATCCTGTGTATCATTGTTTCTTAATCAAATCAAGTACATAAAACATTACACTAGAAATCAGTCTGTCTAAATTATGTATCCAACCTCAATATTTCCTTTTTTTTCAAATCAAATGCTTTATTAACTTATGGTTTACATCATTCATTTCCATCAAATTTTGAGTTAAAAATTTTCAACCTCAATATTTTCTATGTTAACTGAATAATCAACTTACTCCATCTTTCTGCCTCAGATATTTCATCTGAAAAATGGGAATAATCCCTACATACCTTCTGCTAATGTTTTTAGGATGAATCAGACTTACACATCTGTTCATCTGATCCAGGTCTATATTTCACTTTCCAATTAAGAGTCAGCAATTGCAAGAAACTTAATACCTGTACCCTAGGCCTATAGCCAAGGCTCCTGGTGTTTGTGATTTTCCACTTTGTTTTTTGCAATTCCTTTCTTGAATAAGAACACAAACTATAGTTAATGATATGACTAAAATGGAACCCCAAAATGACATATTTAAAATCCACGACAAAGCTGATTTTGAAAGAATGCCCTTCTCTTCATACAAGATGAACCAATTAAGGGAAATTCACAAGCTGAATGGCACATAAAGGCACAATAATGGGGACATATTTTTATACAGAATATATAGTACGTGGGGATCATAATCTATTGAAATCTATATAGATATACCTGTAGACACATAGCTATGATTTAAAAGCTCAGAACCATATATATCAAGGAAGTTCTTGATCATATTATCTTAGCAACAAAAGTCAAGATTGAGTAGTCTGTGATTACATTAGACCCTTGAGATACGGGTATCACCTTAGTCACCATTTTCCTGTGATTTATTAAGGTGAATACAGGTATATATTCAACTGATCCCTAAATTGAAATGAAAACTTATGTTTTTATTAAAATCCAACAAAAAAATACATTCTTGCATCTTGCCATATCATTACTTTATGGAAGACTTTTGTGCCACCTCTAAATACTTACCAAAGAAAAAAGAAAAGAAAAAAAGAAAAGAAAATCCGGAGTCTGCTTTCTAGAAGTTTTGAATATAGCATGACCTCGCCATAAAATATCTTTTTATAAAAATTTAGTTACATTGTGCATAAGCTCACATATTTCCAATGGGAATATAGATAGATGGTCCAAGGAGGATGTTTGCTGTATTCCTTAATGCCAGCCCTATAAAAATTCATTTGTATTTTTATTAGTATCACTTCATACTACTAAAAATGCTGTCCTTTCATATCACTGAATCATATAATTAGAGGCTGAAGGGATTGTAGAAGTCATCTGGTCCAAGCCCCTTTCCTATTTTTATAGATGAAGAAATAGCAGCCAAGAGAATTTACATGGTTTCCCCAGTTTGCACAAGTAGAAAGTAGTAAAGACAAGATTTGAACCTCTGACTCCAAATATTGCATTCTTTCTACCACAGCACACCACACTCCCCTACGAAAGAAAATTCTGAGACCCTACAAAGCCACAATGAAAGAAAACAAAGTGACAAAGACTTAATACCAAATACCTGGAATATTCCAGAGTGCACAATGGAATTTAAGCAACACAGTTTATGTAGAAACTAAAGACACACAAACATATGACTTTAAATAACTGCCAAGATGGTCAATCAAAATCAAGAACAAATGCTTTTTTTCTCAACTTTCCCTCTGTGTATGATAGTGAATTTGTCAATGGTAGTTTTATAAAAGGTAAAGATGGCCAGGCTTCCTTTAAGAACTTAACAACACAAAATAGGATAAGACAAGGGGAAAATATACAATAAATGACATAGAATGTAGCAATATATATTTGAATATTTTTAATATGTTGAATATACATATATGTATAACCTACATATAAGTATATACATACACATATGCACACGTATATACATATGTACAAACTTGCAGGTCAATATGTGTCCATTGAAACAATCATAACTGAGGGATAAGAGTGTAGTCATAAACCTGGGTCTCTTATCTCCATAAATACCCACCTATTTTACATCAATATTATCCTAATTATGCTATGGTGTTGGTCAAGGGATTGTGAAAAGAGATAAAGTTACTTAATGAAGTAGTAGAATTGTTTCAAAAATATTTAGACAACAAGGCAATGGGGTGGAGTGGATGATCACTGAATTAAAATACAGGAGGCCATGTCCCAACACTAACTAATTATGAAATCTTATTGGATTCCCTTTGGGGTCTTAGTTTCTCCATCTGTAAAAGGGGGGTGATAATGCTTGTATCCTCTACCTCACAGAATTATTGTGAGAGAAATACTTAATAAACCTTAAAATACTACATAAATGGGAATCATCATCATCATCATCATCATCATGGCTCCAAATAATGGATAGCAATTTTAAAAGAATTGCAATTATTAACCACCCTAAGGACACATAATATCCAGAAATAAGGAAATATTAGGCCTATTATATTCTGCCCCAGCCAAGTGACATCTGGAGTATTGTATTCAGTTCCAATTGCCATATTTTTTTTTAAAGAGTCAATATATCAAAACTTACGGGATTCAAATAAAGCAGTACATGAAGTAAAAAAAAAATTCTGAAATAGATTTTTACATATACTAATGCATGTACACACAGGAAATTTGTGAACATGAATAATAAATGTGCATACATGTAACATACATGTACACATGCATGTGTGTGCACATGTGTGTTATGTGCATATAGTAACAAAACTTAAATGGAAAGCATTAATTAGAATGCACTTTTTTAAAAACAAAAAAAACTTTTTAAATTTTTTTTTTAAACACAAAAGAAAAAATCATGTAAATTGAAAGATGACTAAGTAATGAGTACAATGGATAGAGTCCAGAACTTGGGCTGAAATCCTGTTTCTGGTACCTCTTGTATGACCTTAGGCAAGTCACTTAATCTCCTAGGGCCTCAGTTTCCTTGTTTGTAAAAGGAGGGGGTTAGACTAGGTAACCTCTGATATTCATCCCTTCTGCCTTCTAGATCTCTATTCCTATGATCTAGGAACAAGATAAAATTGAAAAGAAAAAGACCACAGAAATGACAAACAAAACCCACATCTGTTTTTCAAAAAGACTAAGAAAATGAATAAACCATTAGCTAATCTGATTTTTTTTAATTCCAAAATCAGAAAAATAAGGGAGATTCACAATGAACAGAGAAGAAATAAAAAGAATTAACCAAAATTATTATATATGATTATACATCAGCAAACTGAGAGCTTAAAAGAAAATAATAATAACCTCCCAAAATATATAATGCCTTAATTAGCAAAACAAAAATACAGGGATCTTAATCCAGTTGTAGAAAGAGAAATAGAGTAAACCATAAATAAACTACCAAAGAAAAACCCCTGGGCTAGCTTCATTTACAAGTGAATTCTACTTAGAATTTTTAAAGCAATTAATATGTTTAAAACTGTATTCTTAAAAAACAAGAAAGCAGTCATTTTACTACAATCTTTTTATGAGACAGAAGAGTCCTGAGAGTTAAACCAGAAAAGGATAAAGCAAAAAAAGAGAATAGGACAATTTTACTAATGAAATTGATGCAAAATTTGTAAATAAAATCTTATCGCTAAAACTACAGCAATACTAGTTTAAAAAAAAAAACATTACAACCAAGTTGGATTTGGGATACAAAAATAGTTCACCTCTGGGAAAACCATTAACATAATCAATCATGCAAATAACAACACAAAGCCTCCCATATTTATGCCCAAAAAGTAAAGAAAAGGTCTTTGACAAAACACAGCACTAATTTATGTGCAAAATTTTTTAATTATAGATTTGGAAGAACCTATGTTCAATATGATTAAAAGTATATGTCTACATATACGTGTACATATATATGTGCATATACTCACACATAATGTGCATTACATATGTGGGCATATAAAACCAAGAGTTGTTGTTACTTGCAATGGTGAAATACTGGAAATTTGAAAACTTTCCCAATTAGCACAAGAATTAAAAAGCAAAGATGTCCCTTGTCCCTGATACTATTTTAAATATAGTTGTATAAGCCAAGAGCAGCAAGTTAGAACTATAAACATTGGCAAGAGAGAGACAGAGACAGAGAGAAAATTACCTCTAGTAGCAGTTTACTTAGAAAACCCCAGAGAATCAGAAAATAAATTAAGAAAATTCTTAGTATAAATAAAAGTGCACAATACAAAGCAAACTGACAAAAAATCATTGGCATTTCTTAACAGTATTAATGAAATCCAGGAAGAAATTAGCAGAGAAATTTCATTCAAGATAATTAAAAATGCATAAAATATCTAAGAGTCAACATAACAAGACACATTTAGGACTACATAAAAAAACTAAAAGAACTTTTTATAAAAGAAAAGGAAGACTTAACTGGAGAGAGATGTATTGTTCATGGTCAGGTCACACAATATAATAAAAATGACCACACTGCCTAAATAAATTTACAGACAGTACAATTAAAGAAACTTCCATAGAATTCACAAATCATTGTTTGGTAAAACACAATGAAAATAAGAAAATCAGAAAAACATCAGAAGACAGAAATAGAACACAATGACTACACTAATGTCAAAGAAAGAATGAAACAAATATTAAATACCTAATATGTACCAGGAAGTTTGCTAAGTGTTTTACAGTTATTATCTCATTTAATCTTCACAACAAGTCTACAAGAGAGATGCTAATATTATAATCCCCATTTTACAGTTGAGGAAACTGAAGCACAGAGAAGTTAAATGCCTTGCCCAACAAAACAGGGTTGATCTGTGTTCTCAATTTGAATCCATGTCTTTCTGACTACACCATCTAGCTGCCTAAATTTTAATTATAATGATTTATCATAGTTCTGGAGAATTAATGATGCAATACACTTCTTGTCCCAAAAGAAAGAGGATACAGCCACAAGTACAGCATGTGGGATACACTTTCAGATGTCATTCCTGGCTGGCTTTCCTTACCTGGTTATCTTTGTTGCAAGGGAGTACTCAACATGGTGGAGTGAGCAGAGAGGGAAATTTAAGTGGAAATTTCTTTAGTACAAAAACAAAAGGCAACAATTTTTTTTTATTTTAATTAAGCCCTTTAAAAAAAAGTAGTCATTTTCTAAGATTGAACCGTCTGTCATTTAACTCTCCCATGTAACAAAGATTCAGTAAAACCAACTGACAAAACAATATCATCCGTAGACAATATTCTACACCAAAATCCTTCACCTTTCTACTGAAGGACAGAACTCTATTTTTTTATCTATATCAATATTGGTCATTACCATTAAACTGAGGTTGGCTGACATTTAGGGTTATTTTCATTTATAGTACAATAATCAGTGTGTGTATTGCTTCCCTTTGTCTGCATATTTCATTCTACTGCATCAGTTTGCTCAAGTCTTGTCATGTTTCTTTAAATTTCTCTCATTCATTGTTCCTTATGGAGCAATAATAGTTCCATTTCATCTGTATATCACAATTTGTTCAGTTGTTCTCCCAATAAATGGGCATCTACTTTGTTTCAAATTTTTTGACTTCACAAAAATTGCTGCTGTCAATATTTTGGTATACACCAAATCTTTCTTTCCATTTTTTATTTCCTTAGAGTATATGTCCAGAAATGGGGTTACTGGACCAAAGGATAAGAACAGTTGTGCTATTTTCTTTAAATAGTTACAAATTGTTTCCCAGAAGAATTAAGCAATTCTCAATTCCTCTAATAACATATTTGTTTGGGACACTATATTTCAGGAAAGAGATTGATCCACTAGAAAGAATCCAAATGAGAACAACCAAGATGGCAGAGTTTATGCCATATGAGGATTTATTGAACTAGAGAAATAATGTTATGTTATGTTATGTTGTGTTGTGTTGTGTTATGTTATGTTGTGTTGTTATGTTATGTTGTGTCGTGTTATGTTATGTTATGTTGTGTTATTTTATGCTGTGTTGTGTTATGTTAGTTATATTATGTTATGATGTGTTGTGTTGTTATGTTATGTTATGTTATACATAATGTTATAACAGATATGTCATGACTGAGGAGGAATTAATTGCTTTAGTGCATTATTGAGTCTTTACTATTTTCCAGATATAGTAAGCTCTGGAAGATAGAAAAGAGATCTAAGTAGATTCTAAGCTAAGCTACTTAAATATACTTGCCAATTATCTTCACCTCTCTTAAGCTTATTAAAAATGGTATATCTCATCTTCACCTTTTCAGTATATCCTACCCAACTTTTCTGATATGATCTCTTTATCTCCCTAGTAACTTAAGCAATTTCAGAAATACCTGCCTAAATTCACTTTCTTCCTTACATGTAAAAAAATCAAATATTGTCATTTTCCCTTCCATAAAATCACCTGAATCCATCTATTCCCCTGTGTCCTAATAGCTGAATGCCTTGTGGTCACTTTAAGCCACCTCACTAGAAATGACCATGGTCTTCTCTTCACTAACACTTACTCCCCCATCTGTCATAAAATGAATGACTCCAACAAAAAACGTCTTTCTTATCTCTTATCTAAGTTTATATTGGCTTCTAGGTGGTGCAGTGGAGTGAGCACTGGTCTGGAGTCCAAAAGATGAGTTCAAATTTAGCCTCAGACACTTACTAGCTGTGTGATCCTCTGTGTCTCAGTTTCCTCATCTGCAAAATTAAGGTGATAATAGCACCTACCCCTCAAGGTTATTGTGAGGATCAAATGAGATAATATTAGCAAAATACATTGCAAACCTTAAAGCACCATATAAACACTATCATTTCTACTACAAAAAGTCATCTTAATAGCGACTAAAAGCTGTTATTATTGTTATTACCAAAAACCTTTGCATTTTGGCTCTTCGACATTTTTGAAAGATGACTAAAAGTACTCACCACTGCTCTTCATTCTCTATTCTCTTCTGGATCATTTTCTCCCTCTCTTTTTTCCTCTTCTTCCCTTTCTACTATCATCTTATTAGCAATTCTCCTGTTTGTTTTCCTATTCCCATCCTGGACTCAGTTTCTTCATCTGTTAAAACAGAGGCAGAGACTCTCGGTCTGCTTCCAATTTTAACATCTCATAATTCTGTGATGTTATGATTTTCTTCCATACTTTCCTTTGGACCTAAAACATCTTTGCATCTTATGAGCTACCCTACATCCTTCTGTCATCCAAAACTCCCAATAGCATATCCTTTCAAGAAAACCTATTAGAATTAAGGCTGGGTAC
This sequence comes from Petaurus breviceps papuanus, assembly GCF_028583685.1. Lineage (NCBI taxonomy): Eukaryota > Metazoa > Chordata > Mammalia > Diprotodontia > Petauridae > Petaurus > Petaurus breviceps. The sequence goes on from NW_027185771.1 coordinate 2,089,826, forward strand.
AAAAAAATGGCCATGTTTTATAATATAACTTATGGTAGCATTTGCCCATCTGTCCTAATTCTTACTTTTATAATTTTTAAGAGAGGCATCATTTCAAATCAAGAAGATGCAAACATTTTGAATAGCCCAGTATTCACATGGAAATTTTCACTTGACATTGAATTCTAAAGCATAACAGAACACTACATGATAACAGTAAAACAAGATTTAGACAGATTGCTGCTCTATGAAATATGCTTTTGAAATCTAGAAACATTTTGAAATGGAATTAAAAAGTTGTTATACATAATAAGTAGTTTTAGGTACAATTCAACAAGGGTCAAAGAAATATGTGAAATGCTAAACTCAGACTAGAATAGCAGGGACCACATAAAAGAATGTAGCCTTGAAATTCATCCAGTGATCTCAGGCCAGAAGGGCAAGATACCCTTGATTTGGGTTCTTCTACCTTCCAGAGATTCCACCAATACCCACTAGCCACAATAAGAAACAAACTTAGAAGTCAATGAGGCAGAAGGAACTAGGAGAGGCCCTGCCTGCATCACTAAAACGTCAGACAAATACAAAGTCTGGAAAATATCATGAGAGTCAAGAAAGAAGAAGAAAGCCAGGTCTAAAACCAAAACACCTTGCGAAAGCTGAAGTGTTCAAGTCCTAGAATAGAATGCAAGTTAGGAGTTATTACAAGGAATTGTTAATAATAATGGCTTTGAAGATAATGTATTTTTCCTTTTGTCTTTGCATCCACAACACCTAACCCAGTGCCTTGCATAAATTTACTTCTTTGCAAATGTTTGATGAGTTGAGTTGAATTGAATTAAATTAAATTGAATTGATAGATTCATTATTTCTTACCTTTGGGTGTTCTCTCCATGGATGCATATGATAATTCCTCCCCAACTTTTGCTTCTGTATAGTTACCATCCATATCTTTCCATAATTCCTCTATAAGTGAGCTCCCCCAAATTTTGAAGGCTTTTATCCTCTTTTGGTAATCTGGGGGTACCAATATCAATTCAAGTTGTCCATTTAATGTTTTCATTCTCACAACATGCCTAGTCCTCCTCCTTTTTCATGATCAATATGAACTGTTTAATCCTGTCTTTTTATGCTCAGCTCATCACTGGTAAAATGCTGAAGCCTAGTGATGCCCTCAATGCATCCAGTAGCATATTCATTTATTGACTATCTCAATACTCTTCTGAATGCTATAACCAGCTGGGATTTACATGGGTCTATACCTAAAGACTTCATGATCAATATTGATTTAATATTAATCCAGATTAAAATAATTAATATCAATTAATTAAAGAATACTTTAGAGTCTGCTTTTCCCCTTTCATATCTAAAAAAATACCATAAACATTTCTGGTTAGAGCCCAAATTCCTAATTGTAGCCATTTCAAAAAATTTAATCACCAAATTTCCCAGACTCCAGAAATTCTTTATATGTATCCTCTTGCCTTTGCACATGACCAAATTCTGAAACTGATACTCTTCTAAGATATACAGTGATGAATAAAGGATTGTAAAGAAGTAAGGAGAGATGAGTAAACAAAAGAAAGACTAAGGTCTATGGATTCTTCAATTCTCAAGTCTTCCATCACACTATCCTTTGGGACCAAAATAGTTGACCACTCCACATCCAAAAAGCTACAAGAGTCTCTTCCAATATCTAAAACTCATTTTGAAATCTTCAGTCAGTTCTACTCAAACAAAAAGAACAGCTCTTTTTCAAAATTACTTTTGGCTCCAATTTTTAAATAAGCCACTTTCTGGCACTGACTGTTTGAATGACATCACAACAAGCTTTGGTCTACACAATTTGCAACTTCCATTCTCCAGAATAGAAAAATCACAAATACCAGGACCAGGAAGACTTGGGTTCTGCCTTTGGTTCAGGTATTAGATTTGTAGCAACTTCTGTCATTGAATTTAAAAGTGAAATCAAGAACTAGATACAGATAAAATACACAAGCATTTAGGAGGATGAGACAGTCTCATCTACAACTCAAATCTCCAAAGACAGGGAGTCTCTGGGAGTACCTCTAGGATGAAAAATTCTTGACCATAGACTCACTGCCCAGATATACACCCAGTCAGTCAAGGAAGCAGTGGAAAACTACCACATGATGAATGACTCTTCAAAAGTGTCTCTTCTAACACATGGAATCAGCATCCACATGTATGTTGCCTATTCACTTAAAAAAATGTAAATTGCCCCATTGCACACCCAAGCATCTACCAACTAACACTTATATTCAAACCTGATTTCAAATGATTTGGTTCCAGTAGATTACACTAAATGGATACCTTTATAATGGCAGGTCCCCAAACATATTTTATTTCCAGCTTTATTTTTAATGGAACAGAAGCAGCAGGGGGCAACCTAACTTAGGGAACCCGCTGTGATAGCAGCAAGGGCTAAAGCAAGGCTGCATTCTCCAGTCGTTTGAAAAATCCCCACTTTGCTGAATACAAAATATGGTGTGTAGAGAAGGAAGAAATATACATCGGAGAGAACAAATCCAGGGCAGTAAAATAACAGAGGGTGAAGGGTCCACTCTGGGATAAAATAAGATGAAACAAAATGAAATAAATATAAAATAAAATAAAATAAGAAAAAAAACCTCATGCAGGCAAAAAGAAATCTGGGAAGGCATATAGACTTACTAGGATTTTTGTTTTAACTTTGCCTGCAGGCACTTTTGAGCCCAAATAACTGCAGATCTGGGAATAACAGGTGTTTATTGATTTCTCTGTGGTTTTTTTATTTTATTTTATTTTATTTTTCTGCTGTAGTACTGGAACAAAAAGACATATGTATTCCATATGTAACACTTTAGAAAATGAAAGGTAACAGAAACATTGAACAGATGTGGGGAGCGGTGAGTGGAGAGCAAGGATTGACACTCCCCCAATATAGTTTAATATCTATAACTTTCCCCTAGATCTTCTCTGTAAAGAAAATGTAACTCCCCCAAGCAAAGTCCCTTTTAAAAGATTAACTCAAAAAGCAATTGGATGTCAGTATTAACATTTGTGATTGTTAGAAGGCTTCTTTCTTCATTTAACTTCTCTCTTTAAAGTAATTATGAGAAACATAATAAAATCAGTCCAACGTAATCAATAGCTAAGCCATGATGCTTGCATTTGAAGCATACAAGGGAGGAAAGGGATGCTATGATTTTCAAAACAATTTTTTCAAAGGGCCATTTTCTTCCTTTCATTTGATAAGATAAAATACACAACCATTTAGGAGGATAAGATAGTCTCATCTACATCTCAGATCTCCAAAGACAGGGAGTCTCTGGGAGTCTCTCTCAGAGGAAAAATTCTTGCCCATAGATTCACTGCCCAGGTACATATTCAGGAGTTAGTAGCGCTCTAACCATTAAGTCAAGGTGGGTGGGTTCCTCTTAGATACCAAATGAGCAAGATTTCCAAAAGAGAGCAAATACACAAAGGAAATGCAAGCTATTTTTAGTGGTGCTTACTTTTAGCATGAATATCTCTTCCTAACCTCCCTTTATTTATTTCTAAGAGTCACTGTACAAAGAAAACTAAGTGGTTGTCTATGGCGTCAGTGGAATGGAAGTTTTCTGAAAAACAACACTGGCTTTTTGTTGTTGTTGCTATTGTTGCTTAATCTTTGTTTTTATAGGCCCCCACTTCCATTAGGGTGACTGGCGCATTTTTGTGTGTGGTCCAAACTCGTGATTTCCTGGATCTGGAGAAATTGCAGGGTAGAAATTCACTCTATTGATGTCTATCAGCAACTCATCTCTAACTTACAGTCTTACAGAGTCACCTGGAGCATTGAGTGATATGGTAAGTGACTCGTCCAGTGTCACACAGTTGGTATATATCAGAAGCAGATCTTTCTGACTTCAAAGCTGGCTTTCTATGCCACAATCATTCTCACAGTGGGTACTCAGTAAATGTTTGATCAATTTAATTGGGCCAAACCTTTGTGAAAGGGTGAAGAAGGAGAGAACTATCAGCTGAATCTGGTCACCTCATTGGTAAAAATGGAGAACAGATTTGAAATAATGAAGAAAATAGAAAAAATAGGGGTGAAAGGTATGGCAGGAGTGGCATTTTTATGAACCCAGTTCAGATGTCAAATGGAAAACTGTGTGAGGAACCTAGCAAAAAGCAGAAGGGTTCCTTGAGTAAGGGTAGAGAGAAGCAACAGACAGGATAAAGGAAGGGAGAATGAAGAGAGTGGGTCTTGTGAAGTCGGCAGGAAGCACTGTGTTTTCAAAGATGAAACAAATTTCCCTGAAAAAAAAATTTCGAAGAAAAAAAAAGTATTGCTCCATGTGTCATATGGTGAACCTGAGCGGCAAATGAACTGTAGAGGAGACTGATGCTGGACAGTGTGGGGCAGGAATGAAACAGTGCAGTGTCCTGCGAAGAAGAATTCATTGTTCGAAAATTACAGTTTCCAAAGACCAGTATTTTTCAAAGACTGCTGCAGCTGCAGTCTGGAGACGTAGATGAAAAAAAAAAAACCTGAGCAGGAGGCACCATATTTTCTATGGCCATAATATGAGATGGTCATAAAGGGACTGGGAGAAAGAGAGGGAGACATGAGGGCCAGAGGTAAATTCAAGCCCATTCCAGAAAAAGAACAAGGGTTATGCAAGGTCACTGAAAGGAATATGCTATGGTCCTTATTTACCCATTAAATGATGATTATAAAATGATGATAGAAGATACTGCTATTCCTCCTACCGAGACATTTTGAGGGTAGTGAAGATGCCAATGTGCAGAGAGGAGTGGATGGGAAGACGACTGATGTCACAGATTTTTTTTAATACATTCCTTCCAATCCTGCTGCAGTTTTGAAAAAAAAATAATAATACAAAAAGCCTCCTTCAAATTGCTCAGTGCCATACCAATTTCCTGTGTAGACCTGAATATTAGTATATGTTTTTCTGTGTCTCCTAAGTTACCCAAGTTACCTAATGCATGCACAGTGTGAAACATTTTTAAATGAGTTAGTCTTTATTGAATTATGATTTCCAGCAGTCACTAATAACAAAATTCAAATTGTTCCAGCAGACAAGGATTTTCAGAATGCTGGGAAGTCACCACGTCTTTAAGAGAACCAAGAAGAGCCACCCACTGCGTGCGTGTGGTAATCGGTGCCTCTTGATGGAATACTTCAAATAGTTAATTAGATTTGCTTAAAAAAAAGAAGAAAAAGATATGTATGGATATATATATATACATATATACACATATCATTAAGAGTTGACACTCTGAGAGATACTTGATAAAGGACTGTTATTGGCACACCTAGGGTGTAGTCAAAAAAGAGCAGAAAAAAAAATAAAAATTTCTGGTTTTCATCTTGCTGTCTCTGCGCCAGCACAATGCAATTAGCAACACATCAAAAGGAGGAGGGGGGCAAAGAACTTTTTATTTTTTTGGCCTTTATGACTTCTTTTTCCTCAGGAATTCCTCCAGGCTACTTAAAAGGCATTTTGCAAGCAAGAATTAATAGGGGCACCTCCAGTGTATCTGAGCTTACCTTGTCTAGAAACACCTGCAAACTGAACGTGTCCTATTTTGTTAACCATTTATTTTGTCTTTACTGGGTTTTCAAAGGGAAATGTGATAATCCCACTGTTCTCCACTTGCTCAGCAGGGCGTTTAATCTAATAAAGCTATTACAGTTGAATGGATTAAAGCAACATGGTGCACCAGCCAGTGGAGAGTATTTGTGAAAGAATTTTAACATTTGAGCTTGGTGAGACCAGTCTTAAAAATATTATCAGGGAGATAAAAAAAAAAAGGAGAGGGCCTAACTAGTGTCTACTTTTCATGCACACTGATTTTCTTCTGGTGGTTTTTTTGTCTTACTCCTCCTCCTGAGAAGTTGGTACCAACTGAGCTATTGGAGCACCATTCATCGGTGCTTAAAACAATAGGTCCCAGATAATGCTGCCTTCACCCACTCCATCTTCAAAACGAGTCTAAATCTACTGGTACCCACTCCAAGTTATATCCTGGAAGATACTGCTCAGAGGAGAAAAAAAATGCTAATGAAATTAGGGAGGAGTTGTACAATCATAGATTTATGGCTGAAAGCAATTTCTGAAATCACATTTTCCAACTTTCTCATTATACAGATGAGGAAACCAAGACCCATAGAGGTTAAGAGATTTGTCCAAAGTCACATCTATATATATATATATATATATATATATATATATATATATATATATATATATATATCTGAAATTCTTTCTCAGAAACTTGTAATCTAGAGCCAGTGGGAACTTGTTTTTTTAAACATATTTATTTTAATAACTGTTTTTAAAAATAGCTGATTTGGGGGTGGCTAGGTGGTACAGTGAATAGAACACTGACCCTGGAATCAAGAGGACCTGAGTTCAAATCCAACCTCAGACACCTAACATTTGCTAGCCATGTGAACTTGGACAAGTCACTTAATCCCAATTGCCCTGCCCCCCCCAGCTCCAAAAAGAAAAAAAAGAGCTGATTTCCTTTTTTTATTATCCTATGGATTTTATTTTATGCATTTAAGAACATGGTTCTGAGAATGATCTACAGACTTAACCATAGTCACCAAAGGGGTCCATGAAACAAAAAAGCTAAGTACTCCTGCTTTATAAAAATAATATTCAGTTGCACTGAGGGCATCTGGGATAAAGGTAGGAAAGAGAGAAAACAGACTTTCACAAATTATATTCTACAGCAGACCCCATGTCTATAGTCACATACTTGACTAAAACAGGCCAAGCATACATGAGTAGGGTGAAGTCTGTTTAGAATAAATGACTCTTCACAAGAAATTACATCAAGATATCCTCCAAGAGATATATGACCAGAAAAGGAGGGAACCCAGTGACAGTGGGAGGGAGAGATGGATAACCCAATAAATGGCCTGAAGCTTCACTGATTTCAAGGGTCCCAGAGCAAAATCTCTAGGAGTCTGCCTGGGTAGACCCTCCCACCATTCTGAAGACTTATGGGAAGATAGAAACAAGAGATTTGCACAGGAAGAAAAGGTTGTGCATGGGTTGCAATTTTCTGTTTCAAAGGGAGTACCCCTAGTAATGAGATCACAGATTCATCAAGACACTGAAGAAGAGGTGATTGAATCAGCTACCACTTTCTTTTGTTTTATTCATTTCATGTCATCCTGGAAATGATCAAATTACCATGATGAGGGTTAGGGTCCTAGCATAGGGTTAGAGGAGAAACATAGAAAAGGTAGACCAGAGTATGACATGAGTACTGACACCTTGATGGAGCAGACAGAGAGGAGTATGATGAAGCACTGAAGGATCCA